>NC_080737.1:1022023-1027023 GCF_019097595.1 Hemibagrus wyckioides
ATATGAACAGAGAGAGAGAGAGGTATATGAACAGAGAGAGAGAGAGAGAGAGAGAGAGAGAGGTATATGAACAGAGAGAGAGAGAGATGTATGAGCAGAGAGAGAGAGAGAGAGAGAGGGGTGTATGAACAGAGAGAGAGAGAGCAGAGAGAGAGAGAGGTGTATGAACAGAGAGAGAGAGAGAGAGAGAGAGAGAGAGAGGTATATGAACAGAGAGAGAGAGAGAGAGAGAGGTATATGAACAGAGAGAGAGAGAGAGAGAGAGAGAGAGAGAGAGGTATATGAACAGAGAGAGAGAGAGAGAGAGAGAGAGAGGTGTATGAACAGAGAGAGAGAGAGAGAGAGAGAGAGAGATGTATGAACAGAGAGAGAGAGAGAGAGAGAGAGAGAGAGAGGTATATGAACAGAGAGAGAGAGAGAGAGAGGTATGAACAGAGAGAGAGAGAGGAGAGAGAGAGAGAGAGAGAGATGTATGAACAGAGAGAGAGAGAGAGAGAGAGAGGGGTGTATGAACAGAGAGAGAGAGAGAGAGAGAGAGAGAGAGAGAGGTGTATGAACACAGAGAGAGAGAGAGAGAGAGAGAGAGAGAGGTGTATGAACACAGAGAGAGAGAGAGAGAGAGAGAGAGAGAGAGAGGGAGAGGTTTGATAGAGGAGACCGTGTGAGAATGCGTCTCACACCTGACTGTAATTTGGCACCTTCTCTCCTCCACCTGCTCCTTCATTCTTTTCACTCCTCTGTTTTTCGTTTGTTTTCCCTCACTCCCTCACTCAGTTGCCCGGTGCTGAGAGCTGCAGTACGACGCCAATTTGGGACAAACCGCAAAACCCACATCAAATACACAGAGAGAGAGTGAGTTTACACATCTGTTTAACAGCCTGACTAACACACACTCAAACACATCCATCCATCCATCACAGAGAGGGAGAGAGAGAGGGGGGAGGGGGAGAGGGGGAGAGAGAGAGAGAGAGAGAATCATGTAAAACCCTGAGAACATTCTCTAATCGAAACCATTCAACCATAACAACCTCCACACACACACACACACACACACACACACACACACACACACACACTCACACACACCATCACTCATTTTCTTTTAATATCAGCCTTAGAACACAAGCCAACACAAACACACTCAAATGAGTCCACACACACACACACACACACACACACACACACACACACACACACACACACACACACACAAAGGTTCTTTCAGTATCAAGTCTCATAAGGCATCACGAACACTTTTTTAAAAAATGTACATATATTTATTATTATTGTTCTTATGCCATGTGTCGTCCATATGGAAAACAGCGGCGCTGACCGTCTCAGAGGCCACGCCCCATTACACCACTGTGGCCTAGAATTCAACTGGAGCAGAAATAGACATAAGAACAGGAGAGAACCTGAGGCTTATATGGACTCTTCACTTTTCTCAAGGACTTGGAGTCTTGAATGACACTGTTCTACTGACCACTCTACATACAAGGCCCACAAGCTCCTCCTCCTGTCACCCTGAGGCCCACAAGCTCCCTCTCCTACCATCCTGAGGCCCACAAGCTCCTCCTCCTGTCACCCGAGGCCCACAAGCTCCTCCTCCTGCCATCCTGAGGCCCACAAGCTCCTCCTCCTGCCATCCTGAGGCCTACAAGCTCCTCCTCCTGCATCCTGAGGCCCACAAGCTCCTCCTCCTGCATCCTGAGGCCCACAAGCTCCTCCTCCTGTCACCCTGAGGCTAATAAGCTCCTCCTCCTTTTATGCCTAGGCCTACCAGCTCCTCCTCCTGTTATCCTGAGGCGCATAAGCTCCTCCTCCTGCCACCCTGAGGCTCACAAGCTCTCCTCCTACCATCCTGCTTCTTCCAGTCCTCTTTACAGTTCATTATTAGGTCTTGTCTTCTTCTCCCTTTATATCTAAATATCTAATTTATTTAAATCTATATCAGACTGCCTTTCTGAGTCACAGTTGCTTGACACAATAGCCTCTCCTGTGCTACACTTCTCCATCATCATCATCATCACCCTCAATTCGTCTCATCACACCAACCAACGGATCCTGCTGCAATGTGCTTCATGCTGGTGCCACCAGGTTCACACCCTCCTGAAGTTTTCCAGAATGTTCCTCTCCTGCTGAGGCCACTGCTCTAATTCAGAACTCTTCTCATTTTCACATTCCAGCTGTCAAAGTGCTGAACCTCAACATCTCCATCAGAATTTCAGCTCTGTTTACCATGACGATGTCACCAGGTCATCATCGATCAGTAACTGGAACATCTCCTGAAGCCATGAGACTGCTGGGGATCCGGAGTGTAACCCAGGAACACAGAGTGTGTGGCCATGGATACAATGCTAGTCCCTCACACACACATACACACACACACACCTGCATCTTCCCAGGAACCATGAAGCTCTGAGAAGATGAAGCTAAATGCTGTACAGTGTGCTGCTGGAAAGATAAAAATTTATCTTTTCTGACATTTATATGAGAAGTGAACTGGTTTGTTTTCCTGCTAGACACCAGCACACACAAACACACACACACACACGCACACACAGAGAGGTGTGTGTACGAAGATGTACTCTGAAGAACATTCTGAAGCTCAGAAAGGTGTAGACACAGGAAGTGAGTGAGGGCTGTGGGTGGAGCCTCAGTGAAGTGCTGAAATCTAGCTCTGATTTACTGACTACTGAAAAACATGAAGCAGAATAAACACATGGTCACGTGACCGAGGATCGGGGCACTGCAGCAGGAGTGTGTACCAGTGTGACGAACTCCAGCTCCTCTATGGTTTGTTTGACTTTACACAAACACACTCACTCTGCAGAGTTCTACAGATCACACACACACACACACACACACACACACAATAAAGACCCTCAGATTAGTGTGTGTTTATCAGCCTCATCACACAAATTAGAGGTAAAAACTTCCTCTCAATGCAAACAGGTCATCTTACATGTGTGTGTGTGTGTGTGTGTTCTCTAAAAGAGATGCCACACACCACACAAGAACTAAATGATGGAAATACAGACAGGATTGCTCACAGGTCTTACACACACACAGTTTTGTTGCAGCACATGGAGTCAATTAGAGTTCTACTCGATACGATTCTCAGAGGACCATCACAAATACATCATAAACTCACTTGAGTTATCTTAGAGAAAGAAGATATCTCACACACACACACACACACACACACACACATTGTTCACCCATCCTTTTGTTAGTCTTGCCAAATGCAACACATATAAACACAAAAGGACTCAAATAACCATGAAGAATGACTCGTTCTCAAAAGACACACTTTCACAAACACTATCTCCACAAACACACAACCACAACCACAACCACACACACACACACACACGTTCTGCTGAATCCCCCTCCCTGATAAAACTAGAAAGAAATGTTCTAGAAGCTCAGAGTGACAAATGATTCAGAGACCTGTGTTTATTCTGCCAGCCTGACTACAGCAACACAACCTTCTGAGCTCCAACACATTCACACACTCAGAACACACGCTGCATGCTAACATGCTAACACCTGGAACTCTGTAGTGTTTCACTGTTGGGGATCGCCATGGCAACCACTGTGAGTCACCCAGCCAAAATAAACAATCATTTTTGGTTGTAGATTTGGAGATTCAGTGAATAGTATGTTGGCGTCACCATCGCTGGCGCCGCGCTGTAACTGAAGTCACACGGTAATGCTAGAGGATGCTAAAGTTAGCTAGCCGGTGTGTTCACTGGGTTCATGCAGACAAATTTCTGATGTATTTTGCACATGATAAAATTTCTCTTTCCAGCACCAGGAAGACTCACTAGCTTGCGGTGGAGCATTGTAGTGCTCCTGATGTGGTCGAGGTGTAACCTGAACTCCAGAGGATTTGATGCTAGTTCTGCAGCAGGAAGTCCATCTGACCTCTGACCCTGCGGTGACCTTTTAGCACCAAGCTGAAACATGCTCTTGGACACATGGACAACTTTAGCTGGAAGGAATCTTGTAACGATTTAAAGGAAATGAATTTAGCAAAAACTTTTGTGTATCTATGTGTGTGTGTGTGTGTTTCACTTGTTCATTCCTCTATCATCTCTGACATCAATCCCAAACTTCTTTCTACATTATGTCCTCAAACACGCACTTTCTCTAGCTCTCAGACACACACACACACACACACACACACACACATCTGTGTGTTGGCTCGAGCTTTAAACAGATGCAGCTGTTAACAACTGTGCTATTAAACTCAGGCAAATTCTCTCTCTCTCTCTTTCTCTCTCTCTCTCCCTCTTTCTCTCTCTCTCTCTCCACCTGTTTGATGTGTATGATCCCTCATTAGTGATCACTCAGTAGTGCACTCCAGGCTCGGCGGCCATATGGAGCACGCTCAGTAAAAGCACGTCACTCACGTCAGTTCTGTTTCCATCCAAACCTCTACGCTGAATTTTCCAGACAGAACAGAAACGATTTACACACAAGGGCACTTGAAGGGCACATCATCACTACCTCTAGGAATGTAGTCCACCTAGCGAGGACCTGATTACAGAGTCAAAAGTTAGCCATACTCCGTCCATCTACTGGACTGCTTAATCCTGCAGAGCTGCAGGGAGACACACTCCATACAACCACCAATCACTGCTCACCATCATTCCTGACCACCAATCACTGCTCATCATCATTCCTGACCACCAATCACTGCTCATCATCATTCCTGACCACCAATCACTGCTCATCATCATTCACAGGTGATCTGGAAGCACACTGGTGGAAGGAGACTATGGTGTACGCTAATGACATTATAGAGCAGTGAGGGGTTGAAAGCAGTCCCGCTCAGCTAGCAGGGTAAATTTAAGCCATAGCTAGGTAACAGACAGTGTCTAAAGCTAGCTAACATTAGCATGGTATAACTAAAAGAAGGAGGTGGGGCTTAGGCTTTGAGAGAACAGCTGCACATCAACATGTGTTCATTATTTACATATGATATTGTGACC
>NC_080737.1:1039523-1049523 GCF_019097595.1 Hemibagrus wyckioides
CTATTTGGCTGGACAACCTTTGCCGTCAACACAGCCCACATGTTACTTCACGTTCCCTACCTCGTCGCATGGCTGAGCTTCACTATCCAGGGGAGGAGACTTCAGAACCCATGCAGTTAGGGAGAGCTCACGTCTCAGAGGAGGAACATCAGCGCCGTACTCAGCAGCACCTGTGCTACTATTGTGGGAAGCCAGGCCACTGAGTCTACTACTGCCCATAGAAACCTACCACGTCTCAGGTGGGGAAAAGTAAACTAGTGACTAAGATAATGCTCCCTGCCCACTAACACTAATGTGCGTTTACACTAATGTGCATTTTCCTGTCACAGCATTGATTGACTTCAGCTCCAGAGTCATGATCTCAAGCTACCTGCCATCCCTTGTACTCCTCCTCTATGAGTAACAGCTATCAACGATTAGCCAATAGGGGAGGGGCTTCTCACTCATCAGACACCAGTTATGGACCTGCATATTGGATTATTTCACCACAAGAGGCTGTCATTCTTCATCATTTTATCTCCATCCAACCCCATCGTCCTCGGCCTCCCCTGGTTACAACTTTATGATCTGCGCATTTCTTGGAAAGAGGGGGATTTAACTCACTGGTCTGAATACTGTCTCAGGAACTGTTTCAATGATCGCACTCTACGCCCATGCCTCTCTACGTCAGTTAAAAGTCCTGAGTCCACGTCCACAGTAATGCTCCCTATGGAATACATTGACCTTCAGGACATCTTCAGCAAAGAGAAGGCGACTGCACTCCCTCCACACCGGTCTTGGGACTGTGCCATTGAACTCCTCCCGAACACCATGCCTCCCAAGAGCCGTGTCTACCCTCTCTCACTCCCAGAGAAAAAGGCTATGGAAGAATATATCGAAAAGGCACTCACAGCAGGTTTCATCCGCCTGTCCAAATCTTTGGCTGCATTGTTTCTTTGTTGAAAATGAAGATGGAGGCCTTATAGAGGCTTGAACACCCCGAACCCATTCTCCCACCTTCTGTTCTAGTAGCCCCCGTACAATGGAGCATCCTGGAGGAAATCAAATGGGCCCATGCCACTGAAGCTCCCCCTGCAGCCTGTCCACCCTCCAAACTGTACCCACCTCCTTATGCCAACGCATTATACAGTTGACCCATGAGAGTCCCAGCTCCGGACATCCAGGTATTTACAGTACCTCCTAACTCCTGCGTCAGAGATTCTGGTGGCCCTCACTCAACACAGACGTGGAGGGGTATGTCAAGTCCTGCACCACATGCGCCCAATCTCGTACAAGCTGCCAACTTCCAGAAGGCCTACTCGAGCCCCTTCCTATTCCATGACGACCATGGTCTCACCTATCCACAGACTTTCTCACCGATCTACCTGAGTCAGATGGGTTCACCACCGTTATGGTGGTTATTGATTGATTCTCCAAAGCCTGTAAGCTGATTCCCATGAAGGGTCTACCTACAGCTATAGAAACTGCCCAAGCATTATTCAAGATTCAAGATTCAAGATTCAAGAAGCTTTATTGTCATTTCAACCACATATATCTGGCGCAGTACATAGTGAAAGGAAACAGCGTTTCTCCAGGACCTGGTGCTACAGAAACATACAACAACAAGTTCAACACAAAACAACAAACAACACCACAGAGCTAGGACAGAAGTTTGTCTTAGCCACGTAAAGTGCACAGTGTGCAGCTAGGTGCAAACGGAGCATAGACAAGACAGTGCAAAAAGACAATAAATACAATAAAGACAACACAAAAGAACACAGGACACTTAGCGCTTATTCTAAGAAATAAAAGAACGTGTACTGGAATGTAAGTGAAATAAAATAGATAAAGTGAAATGATGTAAAAAAAGTATTGTGCAAAAATATTGTGCAAAAATACACAGCAGCGTTTGAGGTAGTGCAAATAGAATAAACATAAATATAACTATAGCAGCGGATGACAGGTAGAGGTAGTGCAGTAAGTAATGAACAGTATAAATTATGTGTGTGTGTGTGTGTGTGTGTGTGTCCACACAGTCAAGAGAGAGTGTGTGTATCTGTGTGTGAGAGAGACAGAGAGTTAGTATACAGTTCAGTCCTGAGTGAGAGTGTGTGTGTGTGTGTGTGTGTGTAGAACAGTTCAGTCCTGAGTGAGAGTGTGTGAGAGAGTGTAGAACAGTTCAGTCCTGAGTGAGAGTGTGTGAGAGAGTGTAGAACAGTTCAGTCCTGAGTGAGAGTGTGTGAGAGAGTGTAGAACAGTTCAGTCCTGAGAGAGAGTGTGTGTGAGAGTGTAGAACAGTTCAGTCCTGAGTGAGAGTGTGTGTGTGTGTGAGAGAGTGTAGAACAGTTCAGTCCTGAGTGAGAGTGTGTGTGTGTGTGAGAGAGTGTAGAACAGTTCAGTCCTGAGTGAGAGTGTGTGTGAGAGTGTAGAACAGTTCAGTCCCGGGTGTTGAGGAGCCTGATGGCTTGAGGAAAAAAACTGTTACACAGTCTGGTTGTGAGGCCCGAATGCTCCGGTACCTCTTTCCAGATGGCAGGAGGGTGAAGATTGTGTGTGAGAGGTGTGTAAGAGTGTGTGTGAGGGGTGTGCGGGGTGTGTAAGAGTGTGTGTGAGGGGTGTGTGGGGTGTGTGAGAGTGTGTGTGAGGGGTGTGTAAGAGTGTGTGTAAGAGTGTGTGTGAGGGGTGTGTGGGGTGTGTGAGAGTGTGTGTGAGGGGTGTGTAAGATTGTGTGTAAGAGTGTGTGTGAGGGGTGTGTGAGAGTGTGTGTGAGGGGTGTGTGAGAGTGTGTGTGAGGGGTGTGTAAGAGTGTGTGTGAGGGGTGTGTGAGTGTGTGTGAGGGATGTGTAAGAGTGTGTGTAAGAATGTGTGTGAGGGGTGTAAGAGTGTGTGTGAGGGGTGTGTGGGGTGTGTAAGAGTGTGTGTGAGGGGTGTGTGGGGTGTGTAAGACTGTGTGTGAGGGGTGTGTGGGGTGTGTAAGACTGTGTGTGAGGGGTGTGTGGGGTGTGTAAGACTGTGTTTGAGGGGTGTGTGGGATTATCCACAATGCTGTTAGCTTTGCGGATGCAGTGTGCGGTGTAAATGTCTGTGATAGAGGGGAGAGAGACTCCAATGATCTTCTCAGCTGTCCTCACTGTCCCCTGAAGGGTCTTGTGAGACGGTGCAGTTCCCAAACCAGGCAGTGATGCAGCTGCTCAGGACGCTCTCTATGGTCCCTCTGTAGAACACAGACAGGATGGGGGGAGGGAGATGGGCTTTCCTCAGCCTCCTCAGGAAGTAGAGGCGCTGCTGGGCTTTCTTGGTGATGGAGCTGGTGTTGAGTGACCAGGTGAAGTTCTCCGCCAGATGGACACCAAGGAATTTGATGCTCTTGACGATCTCCACAGAGGAGCCATCGATGGACAGCGGAGAATGGTCACTCTGTGCTCTCCTGAAGTCAACAACCATCTCTTTGGTCTTGTCGACGTTCAGGGAGAGATTGTTGGCTCTGCACCAGGCTGTTAGATGTTGCACCTCCTCTCTGTAAGCTGACTCGTCGTTCTTGCTGATGAGATCCACCACGGTCGTGTCATCGGAGAACTTGATGATGTGGTTGGAGCTGTGCATTGCTGCACAGTCGTGAGTCAGCAGAGTGAACAGCAATGGACTGAGCACACAGCCCTGAGGAGCTCCAGTGCTCAGTGTGGTGGTGCTGGAGATACTGCTCCCGATCCGGACTGACTGAGGTCTCCCAGTCAGGAAATCCAGGATCCAGTTGCAGAGAGAGGTGTTCAGGCCCAGGAGACTCAGCTTCTTAATCAGCTGCTGAGGGATGATTGTGTTGAATGCTGAACTGAAATCTATGAACAGCATTCGAACGTAGGAGTCTTTGCAGTCCAGGTGTGTGAGGGCCAGATGGAGGGTTGTGGTGATGGCGTCGTCCGTGGAGCGGTTAGGACGATACGCAAACTGCAAGGGGTCCAGCGAGGGTGGTAGCTGTGACTTGATGTGCCTCATGACGAGCCTCTCGAAGCATTTCATCACGATTGGTGTGAGTGCAACGGGACGGTAGTCATTGAGGCAGGAAACCGTGGACTTCTTTGGCACAGGGATGATGGTCGTTGTCTTGAGGCACGTAGGGATGATGGAGCTGCTCAGCGAGATGTTGAAGATGTCAGTGAAGACATCTGCTAGCTGCTCAGCAGGTGATCGCCTGAATGCCCTGCCACATGCACCGGGAGTCTCTGCCGTTCTGGAAGTGGCCGTGGATTCTCTGGGCGTGTGCACGCTTCGCCTCACTGATGGCTCGGGACAGTTTGGCCCTTGCTGTTTTACGCGCCGGGAATGTTTGAATGTTCTCGTAGCAAAGTCCACATACTGATGGAATTTAGGGAGCACTATTCTGAGATTTGCATGATTGAAATCTCCGGCGATGATAAACAGTCCGTCGGGGTGAGCATTCTGCAGCTCGCTAATAGCTCCATACAGCTCACACAGAGCCTCCTTAGCATTAGCGCTGGGGGGAATGTACACTCCGATAATGAGAGTAGTGGTGAATTCCCGGGGTAAATAAAAAGGTCTGCATCTAACAGTCACAAACTCCACTACCGATGAGCAGTAGTTAGACACAAGCACAGAGTCCTTACACCATTCCGTGTTGATGTAAACACACACACCGCCACCGCGAGTCTTACCGCACAGAGCTGCATTCCTGTCGGCACGAAACACGGTTAGCCCGGCTAGCTGAATGGCGGCATCCAGAACTCTGTTGCTGAGCCACGTCTCCGTGAAAACAAAGACGCAGCAGTCTCTGAACTCACGCCGTGTAGTTCGCTGGAGTCGGATGTAGTCCAGTTTATTATCCAGTGAGCAGACGTTGGACAAGATGATGGAAGGGAGTGCCGGCCGGCTAGGGTTGGTTGTTAGCCTAGCACGGACACCCGTTTCCTCGAACAACGCTTGCGACGTCCTCTCTCCCGGCCACCGGCATCAGGCGACGCCGAGGAGGCCTGGACTTCGCAGCAAGCCGAGTTCGTGAAGTTTGCAGAGTACTTTATCATACAAGTTAGTAAGTGCATGATTTCTGTACCGTAATATCGTCTGGCGGTCGTATACATGAACACCAATGTCTTTGGCGTCCACGCACTTTAAATTTAGCGCTAAAACAAAAAGAAAGCACCATTTTGGTTCCAGAGTGGCCGCTGCATGCTACTGCCGCGCCGCCATCTTGGTTCTATTCCACCATGTGTTCCGTAACCACGGCCTTCTGGAGGACATTTTCTCAATCTGGGTTCACAGTTCATGTCACGTTTGCTTGAGTATTGTACTTAAGTACACTTTTTTAAGTTTGAGTTATTTGAACACAGTATGATTTCTCTCTACTAGTGATCTGTGAGACAGTATCATTGTCACAACGTCACAACTAATTTTTGTTTTGATGACAAAGAAGTCTTTCTGTTTTGCTCTTTGTTAAAGCAGTGTTGTTTTTGGACAGTTATACCAATATAGTTGTGTACCTGGGTTTTAAAGCAGACTTTTTCCTGACCAGTCTGCATTTACAGACCACTTGATTCAAATGTGCATGAAAAAAAAATTGTGCATAAAAATTTTAAATTAAATTAAAAATTTCTACAGGTTTTGTAACATTCTAAAAGCTCTTAATTCCACAGATATTACAAACGGGTCAGTATATTCACTAGGTTACTCCAAAGTGTTGCATACAACAATGCAAACAAAACAATGCATTGACATTTAGTTTTACTTTTCATACTTAAATACTTTTAAGAACCAAATACTTCTGTACTTTTACTTAAGAAAAAATCTGTCTTTACAACTTTTACTTTTAATGAAGTAACGCTTGACCAGTAGTATCCGTACTTTCATTCAAGATAAGGAAATTGTGTACTTTGTCCACCTTTGATACAAAGAAGATGAGCCTGTAGTGGAGTTGTGTGGAGTTAGACCAGTACAGAGTAATTATTGTTCAGGGCTAAAGGCTGCTATCACAGTCAACCCAGGGTAGTACTGTGGGAAAGAGGTCTGGGAGCAGCATTATTGAGTGATAGAGTAAATTTGTTTAAAGAACAATCTAGAAAAAACCCAGTGAAGCCGCATGTGACTGTAGGAAAAACGTATGTGCAGTTGTCCTGGACACCTCTAAATAGTAACCTAGGTCATAGAAGTGAAGCCCATAGGGCTAGACAAGGGTGTGTCATGAGTATAGTGTCATGAGTGTCACCAACCACGCCTGTAGGGGTAATTATATTAAAGCACAAAGAAGCAGAGAAAGAGATTAAAAAGTATATGAAAAAAATGGAATGACCGGACACATGGGGAGTTGCAGTGGCCACTAGAGGGCACATTTAATAATGAAAGGTGTGAAATAAATGAAGGAAAGATTATAATGTTGGGGAGAGATAAAGAAAGAAAGTAATGAAAAGACAGACAGGAAGAATGAAATTGTAAAATGGTTCTAAGTGGAAGGAGAACAGCAGAGTGTGCTCAGAAATGAAAGGAAAAAAAAAGGCACAGCCCCACCAGCAGAGGACTTTGTGGAGCAGGAGAGACCACCCCCATACACGGTCCACACGGATAGCAGGAATCCTCTCCTATTAGAAGAGAGTGAATTTAGAGATAGTGGAAGGCCAATTTGAGGGCAAAGTAATATATAGGCCAAGTGAAGATGAAGACGGAGAAAAGGGTGCAGTGGCAGCTTGTGAAGTATCTGTGAAGGGGCTCAAAAATGGATCACATGGTTTGAGGAGCAAACAATGGGACAAGTACTGGCATTAGGAGATGTCAAGGCAATATTGTCTCAGTCACTGGGTAAGGCCAAGATGATTGTAATTTTTCATAATGTAGACCTAAGAAGAGAGGCAGTGAGACAGAAATATGATCCAAGCCCATTTGGGACCCACCGTAATCAAATCTGGCGTTCACTGAGAGAGTCATATCCGACATGGGCAAAAAAAAAAACCCTGTTCCGCATGATGGTAAAGAAAGCTCTTCCAATAGAGGTCCAAGATCAACTGGACACAGTAGTGGGACTAAATACAATGGCTTGGCCCACCTTCGAGGCTAATGTTATACATTATGTGGAGCTACACAGACGAAGAGAAAAAGAAGCAAAGAAGGCAGCTGATAGCTTGGTAATACAGCTCCACAAGGCCCAGCTGAGTGAGCTGGGCCGCACCAAACAAGAAAGTCTGGAAAGGAAGAAGGAAGAGGAAAAACAGCAAAACAGGCAGCAGTGCTGGTGGCGCAATATAGAAAATATAGTAAGTATGTAAATTAAGGAAGGAGGGATTAAAGTAGCCATACATTGAATATAATGTGAAATTGCTGGAAATATTTAAATTAGGAAAAGGAGGCGCCATGGGGCACCTGAGGTATAAGTAGAGGGGAATTTTTTTGTTTTTTTTTTAGACCAGCTGCTCTCTTCAGAAATGCATGTTGTTGACTGCATGGCTGAATAAAGAAACCTGCTTCTTCTCATCTGCTGACTGAGATCTCCTTTATTTTGACTAAGTATCTGATAGTTTATTGAGTTCATTGGGTAAGATTATGGAAATAATAGAAATAGACACAATCTAAAATTCCACCCTGTGATATGTCCACTCGGAGGGGACTCTGAGTTCCAACAGTGTGGCAGGAAGCCACGTTTTGTAAGCAGTTGGGCATTAAGGTCAGTTTAAGCTCTGGTTATCATCCCCAATCTAATGGCCAAGCAGAACATCTGAGTCAAGAGCTAGGGAGGTTCCTGAGGTCTTACTGCAGTAGGGAGCAGCATCTCTGGAATGATTTCCTTCCCTGGGCTGAATATGTGCAAAATTCGCTGACCCACTCTTCCACGGGCCTTACCCTGTTCCAGTGTGTTCTTGGCTTTCAACCCCCTTTGTTTCCATGGTCAGGAGAGCCCTCTTAAGTTCCAGCAGTCAATGACTGGTCTAGACAAAGTCAAGAGGTCTGGGACCGAGCCCATGTACGCCTCCAAAGGGCAGTCAGCAGACAGGAGATCCAGGCGAACCGGCATTGGTGCCCACACCATGCCTACCGAGTGGGTCAAAGGGTCTGGCTCTCTACGCGGAACCTTGCGAAGTTGCGATTCCCCTGTCGTAAACTCAGCCCTAAGTTCATAGGACCATTCAAGATTGTTTGCCAAATTAACCCTGTCTCTTACCATCTGGAGTTACCCACTTCTTATCGCAGCTCGCCCACTTTTCATGTGTCACTTCTCAAGCCATACCGAGAGCCACGGATGTCTACCTCCGCCCCAGCGAACCGCCTCCTCCCCTGGACATTGACACACACATGCACGCACACACGCACACACATGCTTCCACACACATGCACACACACACAAACACACACACACACACACACACGCTTCCACACACACACACACACACACACACAAACACACATGCTTACACACAAACACACATACACACACACACACATGCTTCCACACACACTTATAGACACACACACAAACATGATTTCATACACACTTATAGACACACACACACATGCACACACTTCCACTCACTCATAAATATACACACACACATGCACATACATATACACACAGACACACATGCACACACACAAACTTATATATATATATATATATATATACACTTACACACACACACACAAACAGTCTCTGGTTTGTGGTGTGTTTTGTATGTGTGTGTGTGTGTTCCGGCTGCTCTGTAGTGACCAAAATGCCACACACTTATACACACACAAACACTTATATATACACACTCACACACACACACACACACAAACACACATGCTTCCACACACACTTATAGACACACACAGATGCACACATGCTTCCACATATACATACACACACAAACACATGCACACACTTATACACTCACTCATATATATATACACACACACAAACACACTCTCTTTTACACACACACACATGCACCTACATATACATACAGACACACTCATACATACACACACACACAAAGTAATATACACACACACTTATACATACACACAAACACACCAAACACACACAGACCACACACATCCTTATACACACACACATACACACACACACACACACACTCTTATACAGACACATAGTTATACATAAACACACATACAAACACACACACACTTATAGATACACACACAAACACGCACACACACACAAAGTTATATATATATATATATATATATATACACTATATTGCCAAAAGTATTCGCTCACCTGCCTTGACTCACATATGAACTTAAGTGACATCCCATTCCTAATCCATAGGGTTCAATATGACGTCGGTCCACCCTTTGCAGCTATAACAGCTTCAACTCTTCTGGGAAGGCTGTCCACAAGGTTTAGGAGTGTGTTTATGGGAATTTTTGACCATTCTTCCAGAAGTGCATTTGTGAGGTCACACACTGATGTTGGACGAGAAGGTCTGGCTCTCAGTCTCCGCTCTAATTCATCCCAAAGGTGTTCTATCGGGGTGAGGTCAGGACTCTGTGCAGGCCAGTCAAGTTCATCCACACCAGACTCTGTCATCCATGTCTTTATGGACCTTGCTTTGGTTACTGGTGCACAGTCATGTTGGAAGAGGAAGGGGCCAGCTCCAAACTGTTCCCACAAAGTTGGGAGCATGGAATTGTCCAAAATGTCTTGGTATGCTGAAGCATTCAGAGTTCCTTTCACTGGAACTAAGGGGCCAAGCCCAGCTCCTGAAAAACAACCCCACACCATAATCCCCCCTCCACCAAACTTTACACTTGGCACAATGCAGTCAGACAAGTACCGTTCTCCCGGCAACCGCCAAACCCAGACTCGTCCATCAGATTGCCAGATGGAGAAGCGCGATTCGTCACTCCAGAGAACGCGTCTCCACTGCTCTAGAGTCCAGTGGCGGCGTGCTTTACACCACTGCATCCGACGCTTTGCATTGCACTTGGTGATGTATGGCTTGGATGCAGCTGCTCGGCCATGGAAACCCATTCCATGAAGCTCTCTGCGCACTGTTCTTGAGCTCATCTGAAGGCCACATGA
>NC_080737.1:1062023-1069523 GCF_019097595.1 Hemibagrus wyckioides
CCGTTCCTGTCTGGCTTTGTTTACCGGCCACGCCTCTGAGGACTGATGGTCGCAGATGGAGTTAGCGGAAGCAGAACAAGAGACGGGTCTTTCCCTTTGTCTTATCCTCTTTCCTGACTCAGATGTCCACATTTCGGCTCCGGGAGCTCACGCTGCAATTTCTCACGATCTGGAATTGGATATGTCTTTATCCTCATCAGGCTCTGAGGAGCTCAATGTGGACAATGAGGGGAATTCCTTCGGTCGATTTACCACCACAATCAGTGGCATCTTAGGAGCTCCTTGATGTAATAACGCATGCTGTGAAACTGGTCGGAGTCAATTTAACTGGCCTTGACTTTGGGCCATGCCCCCCTCACGTAGACAGCTGCCATTTTTCCCGGACCTCCATGCTGAGGTATGGAGGTCCTGGAAGATCCCATATTCAGTGTGCCTTTTTTCACCCTGCCTCCTCTAATTATTCAGCCATTATTGGGCTGGATGAAAATGGTTATGCAAGAGGTGGAAGAGACGCTTCCGAGCTATCTCTCCCCTAAGGGAGGCCAGCGCTCCCTTATAAAACGTGTAGAGCCACTTCAGCTCTTGGGGGGAAGGCCTACACGGCAGCGGACCAAGCCAATACGTCCCTGCACACCATGGCGGTTTTGCAGGCCTACCAGGCTGACCTGCTAAGGGAGCTTGACTGTGGCGAGGGGCTTAGCCCTGATGCAGTATCTGAGCTGCATTGAACCACAGATCCACAGAGGGCCATGGAGAGCCCGCTCGGGCCCAGGTCCGTCAGGCGAGACCTGACCTGAGATCTGTCATCTCGGCCAGGTGGACAATGAAGGAATCCTGACGCCCAAGGGCTAGGGTTCTTGGGAGCATCCTCCTTAGTGAGGTTTCTGACCTTTGGTCCCACTCTAGAGTCTCGCAGGACTCCTTTGACGGACGCCTCACTTTCGGGCTGGGGAGCAGTCTTGGATGGCCACCCCACCCATGGTCTTTGGGAAGGCCCTCAACTCTCGTGGCACATAAATTGCCTGGAGATGAGGGCTGTGTTTCTAGCATTGAAACACTTTCTCCCACACCTCAGGGGCTTTCATGTGTTGGTGCACATAGAAGCAGCACCACAGTGGTTGCTTATATCAACCATCAGGGCGGTCTGTGTTCATGCCCTCTGTTCAGGTTGGCACAGCAGACCCTGCTTTAGGCATAGACCAGGCTTCTTTCGCTGAGAGTTCCTGTCAAGACAGGTGCTGAGGCCTGGGGACTGTGGTACTCCCTCTCTCATCCAGCTCCTCTGGGCCTGGATGCTCTGGTACAGACCTGGCAGAGGCTGTGTCTGTATGCTTTTCCCCCGGTAGCTCTGCTCACACAAGTCCTAGACAGAGTGCGCCATGACGGGGTCCACCTTCTTCTAGTGGCTCCCCGCTGGCCCACTTAAGTTTGGTTCGCAGACCTTGTCTCCTTCCAAGACAGCATTCCTTGGGAGATTCCCGTCAGGAAAGATCTCCTCTCTCAGGCATGAGGGGCGATTCTTCACCCTCGCCCAGAGATATGGAAGCTCCTGTGACCAGTTCCTAGAGTCAGACCTCTCTTCAGAGGTTGTGGAGACTCTGCTGAATTCTAGAGCACCCTCCACTAGGGAGCTGTATGCTCTAAAGTGGAGGCTTTTTAGTCTCTGGTGCGCTCAGTGGGAGCAGTCATCGGTACAGTGCTGGGATTCCCACAGTCTCGCCTTTCTTGGGACCTGTCCCCCTCTACTTTAAAGGTGTATGTGGCAGCCATTGCTGTGAACCATGCCCTTGTCCTCGGGGCCTCCCTAGGTAGGCACCCTCTGGGCTGGATATGTCCTGAAGGTGACCATGTTGGCTGGTCGTCTGGTCATTAGTTTATTTAGTTTATATTGTTTATATTGTTTTCTATTGTTTACTAACAAACACACACATACAGAAACTAAGACACACTAATATACACTAACACACTAACATACACACACTAATTGTCACGGCTAGATCAAGTTCCGAACACAGGAGGTAGCCCTCTCCTGAGTTTTGAGCACACTTCCGGCCGACTGGATATATAAGCAGAGCGCTCATTGTGTTATTCGCAAAGTATTGTTCCTAGCCGACGTACCAAGCCTTAGCCTCGTGCATACATTGTGGATTGCTGTGTTTTTGACCTTTGCTTTGTCTCTCTCGTTTTGCCTTATTTGCCTAGCGTTTATTGGACTAGCTTGCTGATTTCTTGTTTTCCGGTTTTTGACTTTCGCCTGTTTTTTGACTCTGCTCTTTGCCCGCTGTTGTTTAATAAATCTGCACATGGAGTCTACAACTTCCACCTCGGACATTACTTCATCACACTAATACACACTAACACACACATACACTCTAACACACAGACTAACACTAACATACACACACTAACACACAGATATATATACACACACACACACACACTCAAACACACACACTAATAGTAACAGTAACACTAAAATGCACACACACACACACTAACATACACACACATACACTCACTAACACACACACACTAACATACACACGCAGACAGTAACACACACTAACACACGCACACACATGCACACTTTAACTTGACAGCTTCTTTAACTCCTCAGCTAGTTATCTCATATTAAATCTGTTTCATGCATGCTTGGTTGTGTGTGTGTGTGTGTCTGACTTTTTAAGCTGGAATGAAATTTATGTTCGGATTGCACACCCACACACACACACACTCACACACCAGACCGACCCCCCCCCCCACAGAAAGCTTTTACGCCTTGACACACTGTGAGGGAGGAGAAGAGAGGTAGACGTGGGGGGGGGGGGTTAAAGAAAGAAAGAGAGATGAATAAATATTAAAGTAAGAAATAAAAGAGAAGTGAGGGCGGTGCAGTGGAGCGTGAGCGAGGGAGTGTTGGAGCAGAACATTCCAAATAAAATCTGATAACGAGGGAGTGAGGACGAGGGACAGAGGAGTGCGGAAGTCAGCCAGCTGCAACACACTCCGACACAAAGAGTGCGCAGAACACTGACTAACACACACACACACACACAAAGAAGACAGAATGCTGTTTTAGCTCTCAAAATGAGTACACTTATTAACAAATATAACACACACTCACACACACACACTGTGGCAGCATTTCTTTTCACGTCTTGTCTCTCCATCGTTTTATAAATGCTTGCTTTTCTTCGATTCACCCACTGATTCCAGAGACTCCGAGAAATAAACACGTTGTTAAGAATATGAGAGAGTGTGTGGGCGGAGCCTCGAGCCTCAGGAGCTAATCTCGGGTTACTGTAAAGAAGCTTTATTAAAATATTGAAAAAGAATTAAGAAAAACAATCATCTGGAGAGCTGAAACATGGACGAGAGAAAAGATTCAAACCATGAGAGGAAAAAAAACAGCGACAGAAACAACAAAGTGAGGAAATGAGGGAGAAGCTAGAAGGTGGACGTGGGAGAGAGAAAGGACAAGCCGCGCTGACCCTTCGAAACCTTTCATCTCCATGGAAACCAACTAACCACACCCGTACTGGCAGTTAATTATACAGTCAATAAACAGACAATAACACTTTCTTAGCTTGAGTAGTGTGTGTGTGTGTGTGTGTGTGTGTGTGAGAAAACACTCTGTCAAAGAAATTGAGAAAAGATGATGAGGTGTGTGTGTGTGTGTGTGTTTGAGACTTCAAGGTGTGACATCCTGTGTCATTTTTCTATAATCATATTACCATATGGAGAAAACATTATAATGTTTGTGTGTGTGTGTGTCTGTGTGTGTGTGTGTGTGTGTCTGTATTGTGTCTCACAGAGATGGACAGTTGTTATATTACTCATTACCACAGGAAATTTGAGGTCAGTGAAAATGCATGCACATTCACACACACACATTCACACACACACACACACACACACACACATACACAGCTGGCTCTGTGTGTTATGGGTCTTAAACAGGACGTGGTGAAGAAAACATCCTGCTGGAGTTAAATTTTCAGGTTTTTGTGTCCTGCTCGAGTCAGGTAAACACACACACACACACAGTAACACACACACACACACACAGTAACACACACACACACACAGTAATACACAGTAATACACACTAACAAACACACAGACACTAACACACAGTAACACACACACACAGTAACACACAATAACACGCACACAAACACACACACACAGTAACACACAGTAATACACACTAACATACACACACAGTAACACACAATAACACGCACACAAACACACACACACAGTAACACACAGTAATACACACTAACATACACACACAGTAACACACAATAACACGCACACAAACACACACACACAGTAACACACAGTAATACACACTAACATACACACACAGACACTAACACACAGTTACACACACACACAGTAACACACAATAACACACACACACACACAGTAACACATAGTAATACACACTAACATACACACACAGACACTAACACACAGTAACACACACACACAGTAACACACAATAACACGCACACAAACACACACACACAGTAACACACAGTAATACACACTAACATACACACACAGACACTAACACACAGTAACACACAATAACACACACATAAACACACACACACATAGTAACACACAGTAATACACACTAACATACACACACAGACACTAACACACAGTAACACACACACACAGTAACACACAATAACACACACATAAACACACACGCACACACACACACACACACACAGTAACACACAGTAATACACACTAACATACACACACAGACACTAACACACAGTAACACACAATAACACACACATAAACACACACACATACACACACAGTAATACACACTAACAAACACACAGACACTAACACACAGTAACACACACACACATAGTAACACACAGTAATACACACTAACATACACACACAGACACTAACACACAGTAACACACACACAGTAACACACAATAACACACACATAAACACACACACACATAGTAACACACAGTAATACACACTAACATACACACACAGACACTAACACACAGTAACACACACACACACAGTAACAAACAATAACACACACACACACAGTAACACATAATAATACACACTAACACACACACAGACACTAACACACAGTAACACACAAACACACACACACATAGTAACACACAGTAATACACACTAACATACACACACACACACTAACACACAGTAACACACACACACAGTAACACACAATAACACACACATAAACACACACGCACACACACACACACAGTAACACACAGTAATACACACTAACATACACACACAGACACTAACACACAGTAACACACACACACATACACACACAGTAATACACACTAACAAACACACAGACACTAACACACAGTAACACACACACACAGTAACACACAATAACACGCACACAAACACACACACACAGTAACACACAGTAATACACACTAACATACACACAGACACTAACACACAGTAACACACACACACAGTAACACACAATAACACACACACACACAGTAACACATAGTTTTACACACTAACATACACACACAGACACTAACACACAGTAACACACACACACAGTAACACACAATAACACGCACACAAACACACACACACAGTAACACACAGTAATACACACTAACATACACACACAGACACTAACACACAGTAACACACGCACAGTAACACACAATAACACACACACACACACAGTAACACATAGTAAGACACACTAACATACACACACAGACACTAACACACACACACAGTAACACACAATAACACACACACACAGACACTAACACACAGTAACACACACACACAGTAACACACAATAACACACACATAAACACACACACACATAGTAACACAGTAATACACACTAACATACACACACAGACACTAACACACAGTAACACACACACACACAGTAACAAACAATAACACACACACACACACACAGTAACACATAATAATACACACTAACACACACACAGACACTAACACACAGTAACACACATAAACACACACACACATAGTAACACACAGTAATACACACTAACATACACACACAGACACTAACACACAGTAACACACACACACACAGTAACAAACAATAACACACACACACACACACACACACACACAGTAACACATAATAATACACACTAACACACACACAGACACTAACACACAGTAACACACATAAACACACACACACATAGTAACACACAGTAATACACACTAACATACACACACAGACACTAACACACAGTAACACACAATAACACACACATAAACACACACACACATAGTAACACACAGTAATACACACTAACATACACACACAGACACTAACACACAGTAACACACACACACAGTAACACACAATAACACACACATAAACACACACGCACACACACACACACAGTAACACACAGTAATACACACTAACATACACACACAGACACTAACACACAGTAACACACACACAGTAACACACAATAACACACACATAAACACACACACACATACACACACAGTAATACACACTAACAAACACACAGACACTAACACACAGTAACACACACACACATAGTAACACACAGTAATACACACTAACATACACACACAGACACTAACACACAGTAACACACACACAGTAACACACAATAACACACACATAAACACACACACACATAGTAACACACAGTAATACACACTAACATACACACACAGACACTAACACACAGTAACACACACACACACAGTAACAAACAATAACACACACACACACACACAGTAACACATAATAATACACACTAACACACACACAGACACTAACACACAGTAACACACATAAACACACACACACATAGTAACACACAGTAATACACACTAACATACACACACACACACTAACACACAGTAACACACACACACAGTAACACACAATAACACACACATAAACACACACGCACACACACACACACAGTAACACACAGTAATACACACTAACATACACACACAGACACTAACACACAGTAATACACACACAGTAACACACAATAACACACACATAAACACACACACACAGTAACACACAGTAATACACACTAACATACACACACAGTAATACACAGTAATACACACTAACATACACACACAGACACTAACACACAGTAACAAACACACACAGTAACACACAATAACACACACACACACAGTAATACACAGTAATACACACTAACATACACACACAGACACTAACACACAGTAACACACACACAGTAACACACAATAACACACACATAAACACACATGCACACACACACAGTAACACACAGTAATACACACTAACATACACACACAGACACTAACAAACAGTAACACACACACACAGTAACACACAATAACTCACACACACACACACACACACACACAGTAACACAGTAATACACA
>NC_080737.1:1074523-1084523 GCF_019097595.1 Hemibagrus wyckioides
TAATGACACTAATGACATCACTAACAACACTAATGACATCACTAACAACACTAATGACATCACTAACAACACTAATGACATCACTAATGACACGAATGACATCACTAATGACACTAATGACATCACTAACAACACTAATGACATCACTAATGACACTAATGACATCACTAACAACACTAATGACATCACTAACAACACTAATGACATAACTAATGACACTAATGACATCACTAACAACACTAATGACATCACTAACGACACTAATGACACTAATGACACTAATGACATCACTAATGACACTAATGACATCACTAACAACACTAATGACATCACTAATGACACTAATGACATCACTAATGACACTAATGACATCACTAACAACACTAATGACATCACTAATGACACTAATGACATCACTAACAACACTAATGACATCACTAATGACACTAATGACATCACTAATGACACTAATGACATCACTAACAACACTAATGACATCACTAATGACATCACTAACAACACTAATGACATCACTAACACTAATGACATCACTAACGACACTAATGACATCACTAATGACACTAATGACATCACTAATGACACTAATGACATCACTAACAACACTAATGACATCACTAATGACACTAATGACATCACTAATGACACTAATGACATCACTAACAACACTAATGACATCACTAATGACATCACTAACAACACTAATGACATCACTAACACTAATGACATCACTAACGACACTAATGACATCACTAACAACACTAATGACATCACTAACAACACTAATGACATCACTAATGACACTAATGACATCACTAACAACACTAATGACATCACTAACAACACTAATGACATCACTAACCACACTAATGACATCACTAACAACACTAATGACATCACTAACAACACTAATGACATCACTAACAACACTAATGACATCACTAATGACACTAATGACATCACTAATGACACTAATGACATCACTAACAACACTAATGACATCACTAACAACACTAATGACATCACTAATGACACTAATGACATCACTAACAACACTAATGACATCACTAACAACACTAATGACATCACTAACAACACTAATGACATCACTAATGACACTAATGACATCACTAACAACACTAATGACATCACTAACAACACTAATGACATCACTAACAACAACATTAACTGTGTTTGAGGTGATGTCATTATCCAGGGTTGCCAGGTTTAATGTACTGCTTGAAAACCACATGAAATTCTCGAAACTCGCCCTAAATCATCATTGTAAAAGAGAGAGAAACTGGTCTTTTTTCTCCTTTATGTGGAAAAACAAAGACACTTTTCATACTCATGCTGTCTGAACTTACACTCCGCCTCTCTTTTAGAATTTTATTTCAAATTATTTTCTATAAAATAAAATCTTTGATGTGGAGTGTTTGTTAATGAGCCCAATCTGGCAACCCAGTAGATTACCTGTCCTGTCCTCTTCCCCTCCCCTGACCAGCGTGCTTGAGTTGGCAGTTGAAGGGTTTGAGCACTAGGTGTAATAATGACTTTCTGAAGCTGAATAGATCAGTGAACACACTGACACACGACACACAACATCGACAAAACGAACTGACCCCTGAACCTCGGCTCCCATCTGTCACAAGAGAGCTTCCATTAAATCATTAATAACTTTTTCATTAAATAAGTTTGGAGTTTGTGAATGAGAACTTTGAAAATTAATATTCAGATCAAAGTTTGTACCCCCGATGATTTCTGAATGGATGTGGTCAAAGAAACTGTAACATGGTGGAGAGCTAGAGTATAGTGTGTGTGTGTGTGTGTGTGTGTGAGAGAGAGAGAGAGAGAGAGAGAGAGAGGGAGATTAAGCGCCAATTCTGTACACTTCAGAAGTGTTTTTGTATTTTTATAACCCACTAGAGTGAGTTCAAAGCCAACATTCTTACACACACACACACACACACACACACAAAGAGGTAATAAATGTTCACTTTGTTAAATTTATTTCTCTCTGTTATCTCTGCAAATAACTTCAAATATGCCATCAGTGGGAGAGTATTAACATCACACACACACACACACATGGCCCAGTAAAACACATGACTCTTCCTGCTGTCTCTCCCTCTGTGTGAGTTATGTGTGTTATTATCTTTAATTTCTCCAGGGGGCGGAGCTTCATGGGGAGTGGGAGGGGCAGTGACTGGTCATGTGACAGTGTAATGTGTTAAACAGATGTGTGTAGTGTCACACACGCTGTACAGCGAGTAATACACACTAGTGTGTTTATGTTACAGTGACAGTAATGACTCAGTAATGACCTTCTCCTCTCACCTGACCAGACACCAACAACCCGTTTCTATGGCAACACACACTGCACTACACCACAGCACACACCACGAGAGTGTCACGTCACATTCCAACAAGCTTCTGGAATAATCTGACTTTATTACTGACCATCGGTTTACCAGCAGACCTGACTTTACACTTTTCTGTTCTCTCCTTTTCAAAATGCCCTTTCTTTCTTTCTTTCTTTCTTTCTTTCTTTCTTTCTTTCTTTCTTTCTTTCTTTCTTTCTTTCTTTCCTTACTTATTTTCCTCATGATTTATTTCTTTGTCCTAATAAATTAATGACATTATTTAAAGTGATAAAGGTGTGTGTGTGTGTGTGTGTGTGTGTAGTAACTTGATGCTGCTCGATAACTGTGAAAGAGGATTACTGTGAGCTCATCAGTGTGTAAATTGATACTGATACTTAGATTAACGTGTGTGCGCATGTGTGTGCACACGTGTGTGTGCGTGTGTGTGTGTGTGTGTGTGTGTGTGTGTGAAGTGTTAAACTAATATAAACTGAAGCTATCATCTTACCCATGATACACCACTCCCAAGAAACAGTTAGGCCAAACAGTAAACAAGAACTAAGAATAAACACACACACACACACACACAGATTCAGAGGAGAAGCTGGAACGTTACGTTTTCTGACGTTGTCTTTAGAACAGAAGAGTTTCTCAGTAACTTTAGAAGCTGTGGAACTTCCACTGATGTTCCACCTGAGATGTAATGATAAACGGATAAAAATGACCATGTCCTCTTTGAGAAATGTATAAGGGGAATAAAACTCTGCAGGATGCCTTGTTAGAGGACAATAATCAGATTACAGAGCTGTAAGGGGGCGGGGCTTCATGCTTGGTTACTCATCCTTATCCAGTGTGACGTACTGTATACCTATCTGATTTATACAGATGAGGACCCGAGGATTAAGGGCCTTGCTCAGGGGTCCAGCAGGGGCAGCTTGGTGGTCATGGGATTTGAACTCATAACCTTTTGCTCGTCCAACACATGAACTACCACCTCACCCAGCAGTGATGTTTCAGCTCCTCAATCAGTGTGTAGAGGAGGATTATGGGACATAATGACATCACCTCCGCACATTTTTCTGGAACTCATCAACCGGTAGATGAACCATTGACCTTTGACCAGAGGATGAGCAGCTCTGGCTTTTTTTCTAAGGTCAGGAGGCTGAAAGTACACCACTCTCCTTTATTGCACAGATCCACTGGAGATCTTATCATTCTGTCCTCCCTCTGACTTTCTCTCTCCCTCATTCTCTTGTCTCTCTGCGTTCTGCTGATGATGACCGACCCTGAGAGTCCAGGGGAGAGAAACGTCCAGCATGCATCGACACGCAGAAGAAAAAACAATCATCTCATCATTGATCGGCGGTCAGAGCGAAGCGGATCGGAACAGAATGTTCTTCCTCTAGCAGTAAATTTCTCTCTGGCATCTTCATGGTGACCTTTAACCCTGAGAAGTGACTCGTAAGTGCAAAACAAACTGAAAGCCCAGCTTTAGTCAAACATGAAATAGAATTGGAATAGTTTTCACAGCCAATAGAAAACAAGTGGGTGGGGCCATATATTAATTAGCTTCACATAGGATAAAAGGTCAAACATGCTTGCCGTGTTCCTTTAAAATCCCACTGTACCACTGAGTGGTGCTCTGGAGAAGGACAGCAAGAACCTTGCTGATGTTAATTGCTCATAAGGGAGGAAATGTTCAGTGTGGATGTGATCATCACTTTCGTATCCTGTCACCAGATGTTCGTATCTCTCCTGAATGACAGAATTCAGAGATCTCTTCCTCATCCTGACTTCATGACATCACATGACAGAGAGCGACTCTTCTTCTGCAACTGAACTCCAGGGAGGCTGAGCAGCTGGACATCTCTGGAACTCCACATCTCATGATCTCACCATCTGTCTCTGCAGAGTAAGCATGGACAACTGTCTTCCTCTTCTCACATCACTGCACTGACACGCTCAGCAGGATCAGGAGGACATGTCTGTCCACTCAGGTGCATGTTCAGTTCTTCGTCATCTGGAGGATGACCTGCTGCACCTTCGGCACTATCCCTCCTCTCAAATTCCTCCAGAATCCAGCTGTGCAGTGTGATTCCAACCTTTCCATGTTCTCTGTCATCAACCCACTGCTACGCTTAACACACTGAAGCTCGCCTTCAAAAAGCCCGAAAACCTCCGGCCCGTATCACACACTCTGTCTGCACCGTACCCCACTGAGTCTCCAGCACGCCTCCACAGATACACTGTTTTAACAGTTTTCAACTGCATGTGTTAGAATAATTTTATTATAGAGGGTGCCAATACTTTTGGAGTTAATTCTGCATATAGGATAGAGTGTGATTTGGGACACAACCTCATGAGAGAGAGAGAGAGAGAGAGAGATGGTCATGTTAAACATCTCAATCTGGTGATAGCCTTTGGGTAGTGGTGTGTGTGTGTGTGTGTGTGTGTGTGTAGTTAATAAAGTTCCCACAGGCTGACAGGGAGCTGATAAAACGTCTTTATCTAAAGAAACACATACTCACAATGTCACACACACACCCAGCTGTCACTCACACTGACGGGGGGGCGGGGCAACATACCCAGATCATTCAAAAGGGGAGGAAGGGGCGGGGCTAAGAGGGGGGCATATCTAATTTACATCTGTTTCACCAGGACAGAACAACAGCTACACACTTCAACGTGTCTATCTCTCTGTTTGTCTCACTGTCTGTCTGTCTGTCTGTCTGTCTCACAGGCTTGTTAACTAACTGCCTCTCCATCCATCTCTTTATCTTTCACCTCTTTCTCTCTCTCTTTGACTCTCCACTTCTCAATCTCTCTCTCTCTCTCCCTCTCTCTCTCTCTCTCTCTCAGGAACTGCTTAGCTCATTAGCGTTGTTATACGGTACACTTGTATATTCAATAGCTCTTTCTCACACACTTTCTCTCCATCACACACACACACACACACACACACACACTGCTCTTATAGTTGTGTGAAGAAAGACACAATGCACCCAAGTTCTCACAGTAAAGTCTGCTTCCAGGAAAACAGAAGCTAATTAGTGTTCCCTCTCTCCCTCTCTCTCTCTCTCTCTCTCTCTCTCTCACACACACACACACAGACACACACACGGTCTCTTAAAGGTGTGGCTGAGAGACCGGACGGCTCCATTCATTCACACACTGCACCACTTAGCTACGGCTAACTGCACTCACTAATGAGCTCACACACACACACACACACACACACACACACACACACAGGAACAGAGTGGAGGTAATGAGTGAAAGTCTGAGAGTGTTTAGCTTTATTCTACATTCTGGAATTTTCAGTGAGGGTTCTAGAGCTATGAGATGAGCTCTGAAGTTTTGAGTGTAAGGAACCAATGAGGTTCTAGATTTTAGAACTGTGGAACTGTAGAAGTGTGGGACTATAGAACTTGAGGACTGTAGAACTGTAGAACAGTAGGACTGTAGAACTGAGGGACTGTAGAACTGTGGAACTATAGAACTGTGGGACTGTAGAACTGAGGGACTGGAGAACTGTGGGACTGGAGAACTGAGGGACTGGATAACTGTAGAACTGTGGGACTGTAGAAGTGTAGAACAGTGGGACTGTAGGAGTGTAGAACTGTGGGACTGTAGAAGTGTAGAACTGTGGGACTGTAGAACTACAGAACTGAGGGACTGTAGAAGTGTAGAACTGTGGGACTGTAGAACTACAGAACTGAGGGACTGTAGAAGTGTAGAAGTGTAGAACTGTGGGACTGTAGAACTACAGAACTGAGGGACTGTAGAAGTGTAGAACTGTGGGACTGTAGAACTGAGGGACTGTAGAAGTGTAGAACTGTGGGACTGTAGAACTGAGGGACTGTAGAAGTGTAGAACTGTGGGACTGTAGAACTGAGGGACTGTAGAAGTGTAGAACTGTGGGACTGTAGAACTGAGGGACTGTAGAAGTGTAGAACTGTGGGATTGTAGAACTGAGGGACTGTAGAAGTGTAGAACTGAGGGACTGTAGAAGTGTGGGACTGTAGAACTACAGAACTGAGGGACTGTAGAAGTGTAGAACTGTAGAACTGTGAGACTGTAGAAGTGTAGAACTGAGGGACTGTAGAAGTGTAGAACTGTGGGACTGTAGAACTGAGGGACTGTAGAAGTGTAGAACTGAGGGACTGTAGAAGTGTAGAACTGTGGGACTGTAGAACTGAGGGACTGTAGAAGTGTAGAACTGTGGGACTGTAGAACTGTGGGACTGTAGAACTGTGGGACTGTAGAAGTGTAAAACTACAGAACTGAAGGACTGTAGAACTGTGGGACCGTAGAAGTGTAGAACAGTGGGACTGTAGAACTGTGGAACTGTAGAACTGAGGGACTGTAGAAGTGTAGAACTGTGGGACTGTAGAAGTGTGGGACTGTAGAACTGAGGGACTGTAGAACTGTGGGACTGTAGTACTGTAAAACTGAGGGACTGTAGAACTGTGGGACTGTAGAACTGTAAAACTGAGGAACTGTAGAACTGTAGAACTGTGGGACTGTAGAACTATAAAACTGTGGGACTGTAGTACTGTAAAACTGAGGGACTGTAGAACTGTGGGACTGTAGAACTGTGGGACTGTAAAACTGAGGGACTGTAGAACTGAAGGACTGTAGAACTGAAGGACTGTAGAACTGTGGGACTGTAGAACTGTGGGACTGTAAAACTGAGGGACTGTAGAACTGTGGGACTGTAGAACTGAGGGACTGTAGAAGTGTAGAACTGTGGGACCGTAGAAGAGTGGGACTGTAGAACTGTGGAACTGTAGAAGTGTAGAACTACAGAACTGAAGGACTGTAGAACTGTGGGACCGTAGAAGTGTAGAACAGTGGGACTGTAGAACTGTGGAACTGTAGAACTGAGGGACTGTAGAAGTGTAGAACTGTGGGACTGTAGAAGTGTGGGACTGTAGAACTGAGGGACTGTAGAACTGAAGGACTGTAGTACTGTAAAACTGAGGGACTGTAGAACTGTGGGACTGTAGAACTGTAAAACTGAGGAACTGTAGAACTGTAGAACTGTGGGACTGTAGAACTATAAAACTGTGGGACTGTAGTACTGTAAAACTGAGGGACTGTAGAACTGTGGGACTGTAGAACTGTGGGACTGTAAAACTGAGGGACTGTAGAACTGAAGGACTGTAGAACTGAAGGACTGTAGAACTGTGGGACTGTAGAACTGTGGGACTGTAAAACTGAGGGACTGTAGAACTGAAGGACTGTAGAACAGTGGGACTGTAGAACTGTGGGACTGTAAAACTGAGGGACTGTAGAACTGTGGGACTGTAAAACTGTGGGACTGTAGAACTGTGGAACTGTAAAACTGAGGGACTGTAGAACTGAAGGACTGTAGAACTGTGGGACTGTAGAACTGTGGGACTGTAAAACTGAGGGACTGAAGAACTGTAAGACTGTAGAACTGTGGGACTGTAGAAATGTGGGACTGTAGAACTGTGGGACTGTAGAAATGTGGGACTGTAGAACTGAGGGACTGTAGAACTGATGGACTGTAGAACTGTGGGACTGTAGAACTGTGGGACTGTAAAACTGAGGGACTGTAGAACTGAAGGACTGTAGAACTGTGGGACTGTAGAACTGTGGGACTGTAAAACTGAGGGACTGTAGAACTGTAAGACTGTAGAACTGTGGGACTGTAAAACTGTGGGACTGTAGAACTGTAAGACTGTAGAACTGTGGGACTGTAAAACTGTGGGACTGTAGAACTGTAAGACTGTAGAACTGTGGGACTGTAGAACTGTAAGACTGTAGAACTGTGGGACTGTAAAACTGTGGGACTGTAGAACTGTAAGACTGTAAAACTGTGGGACTGTAAAACTGTGGGACTGTAGAACTGTAAGACTGTAGAACTGTGGGACTGTAAAACTGTGGGACTGTAGAACTGTAAGACTGTAGAACTGTGGGACTGTAGAACTGTAAGACTGTAGAACTGTGGGACTGTAAAACTGTGGGACTGTAGAACTGTAAGACTGTAAAACTGTGGGACTGTAGAACTGTAAGACTGTAGAACTGTGGGACTGTAAAACTGTGGGACTGTAAAACTGAGGGACTGTAAAACTGTGGGACTGTAGAACTGTAAGACTGTAGAACTGTAAGACTGTAGAACTGTGGGACTGTAAAACTGTGGGACTGTAGAACTGTAAGACTGTAGAACTGTAAGACTGTAGAACTGTGGGACTGTAAAACTGTGGGACTGTAAAACTGTGGGACTGTAAAACTGTGGGACTGTAGAACTGTAAGACTGTAGAACTGTGGGACTGTAAAACTGTGGGACTGTAGAACTGTAAGACTGTAGAACTGTGGGACTGTAAAACTGTGGGACTGTAAAACTGAGGGACTGTAAAACTGTGGGACTGTAGAACTGTAAGACTGTAGAACTGTAAGACTGTAGAAATGTGGGACTATAGAAATGTAGAATTGTAGACCGAGTAATTAGAGTTCATTTGGAAGATTTTGTAGGTGGAGACAGACAGATATAGGTTTGGGTGTGGGCGTGGTCAGGAGGTTTTAGTTTATTTAATAAGAAACTGCAAGTTTTAAAAACACAAAATACAAAATTGCAGAATTTCAGCTTTTGTCAAATGGTCCTCTCGTCCAATCACTGATCACCACTGATCCTCTCGTCCAATCACTGATCACCACTGATCCTCTCGTCCAATCACTGATCACCACTGATCCTCTCATCCAATCACTGATTACTGCTGTTTGTCTCTGGCAGTATTTCAGGTTTTACCCATTACACTTTGATATGCAAATTAGTCTGTGATGTCATCCAGTGACGTTTTAGCTCCTTTCCCTTTGAACCAAATAAACAGGACTGTTTAGAAAAACTGCAGAAGAAAAAAAGTTGTATTCAAGTTTTTTTTGTCCTTTTGTTTTAGAGTGTATGTGTGTCTGTGTGTGTATCTGTGTGTGTGTGTGTATGTGTGTCTGTGTGTGTGTATGTATGTGTGTGTGTATGTGTATCTGTGTGTGTGTGTGTGTGTTGTTGAGAAATCCTGCTCTGTGGTGTGTGCGTTAGAGACGTCCAGCAAAACCACAGAATAAATCATTTATAATTTAATACAAACTCTAACACGAATGCTGTAAATACTGAATGTGGACACTGTGTGTGTGTGTGTGTGAGATTGTGAGAGGCTGTGTGTGTGTGTGTGTGTGTGTGTGTGAGATTGTGAGAGGCTGTGTGTGTGTGTGTGTGTGTGTGAGATTGTGAGAGGCTGTGTGTGTGTGTGTGTGTGTGTGAGATTGTGAGAGGCTGTGTGTGTGTGTGTGTGAGATTGTGAGAGGCTGTGTGTGTGTGTGTGTGTGTGAGATTGTGAGAGGCTATGTGTGTGTGTGTGTGTGTGTGTGAGATTGTGAGAGGCTGTGTGGTGTAGTGTGTGAGATTGTGAGAGGCTGTGTGTGTGTGTGTGTGTGTGTGAAATTGTGAGAGGCTGTGTGTGTGTGTGTGAGATTGTGAGAGGCTGTGTGTGTGTGTGTGTGTGTGAGATTGTGAGAGGCTGTGTGTGTGTGTGTGTGTGTGTGAGATTGTGAGAGGCTGTGTGTGTGTGTGTGTGAGATTGTGAGAGGCTGTGTGT
>NC_080737.1:1089523-1094523 GCF_019097595.1 Hemibagrus wyckioides
ACACACCACACACTACACAACACATGTTACACAACACACCACACACTACACAACACACAACACACTACACCACACACACCACACCACACACCACACACTACAGAACACACAACACACAGCACAATACACAACACACCACACACTTCACAACACACCACACACTACACCACACACTACACACCACACTACACAACACACCACACACTACACACCACACTACACACTACTCCACACACTACACCACACACTACACAACACACCACACACTACACAACACACCACACACAACACCACACACTACACACTACACCACACACTACACAACACACACTACACAACACACAACACACCACACACTACACACCACACAACACACTACACACCACACAACACACAACACACACTACACAAAACACAACACACCACACACTACACACCACACACTACACATCCCACACTACACACACTACAAACCCACACTACACATCACACACTACACACACTACAAACCCACACTACACATCCCACACTACACACACTACAAACCCACACTACACATCACACACTACACACACTACAAACCCACACTACACATCACACACTACACACACTACAAACCCACACTACACATCACACACTACACACCATACACTACTATCCCACAGTACACACAACACACTACACACTACACAACACACCACACTACACACTACACAACACACAACACACCACACACTACACAACACACAACACACCACACACTACACAACACACCACACACCACACACTACACAACACACCACACACTACACAACACACCACACACCACACACCACACACTACACAACACACCACACACCACACACTACACAACACACCACACACCACACACTACACAACACACAACACACCACACACCACACACCACACACTACACAACACACCACACACCACACACTACACAACACACCACACACCACACACCACACACCACACACTACACAACACACCACACACCACACACTACACAATACACCACAAACCACACACTACACAACACACAACACACCACACACTACACACTACACAACACACCACACACCACACACCACACACTACACAACACACCACACACCACACACTACACAACACACCACACACCACACACCACACACTACACAACACACAACACACCACACAACACACCACACACCACACACTACACCACACACCACACAACACACCACACACCACACACTACACACTACACCACACACTACACAACACACCACACAACACACCACACACAACACACTACACAACACACCACACACTACACAACACACAACACACTACACCACACTACACAACACACAACACACTACACAATACACAACACACCACACACTACACAACACACCACACACTACACAACACACCACACACTACACACCACACACTACACCACACACTACACAACACACCACACACTACACAACACACCACACACAACACCACACACTACACACTACACCACACACTACACAACACACCACACACAACACCACACACTACACACTACACCACACACTACACAACACACACTACACAACACACAACACACCACACACTACACAAAACACAACACACCACACACTACACATCCCACACTACACACACTACAAACCCACACTACACATCACACACTACACACACTACAAACCCACACTACACATCACACACTACTATCCCACAGTACACACCACACACTACACACAACACACCACACTACACACTACACAACACACCACACAACACACCACACACTACACAACACACCACACTACACAACACACAACACAACACACAACACACAACACACAACACAACACACAACACACCACACAACACACCACACACCACACACTACACTACACAACACACCACACACTACACTACACAACACACAGCACACCACACAATACACAACACACAACACACTACACACTACACAACACACCACACAATACACAACACACCACACACTACACAACACACCACACACTACACACTACACAACACACCACACACTACACCACACACCACACACTACACCACACACTACACCACACACTACACACTACACCACACACTACACACTACACAACACACCACACACTACACCACACACCACACACTACACCACACACTACACAACACATGACACACTACACAACACACCACACACTACACAACACACAACACACCACACACTACACAACACACCACACACTACAATACACACCACACACTACACACCACACACTACACAACACACAACACACACACACACTACACAACACACACTACACAACACACAGTACACAATACACACTACACAACACACCACACACAACACAATACACCACACACTACACAACACACCACACACTACACAACACACCACACGATACACAACACACAACACACCACACACTACACAACACACCACACACTACACAACACACCACACGATACACAACACACAACACACCACACACTACACAACACACCACACACAACACACTACACAACACACCACACACTACACAACACACAACACACTACACCACACTACACACTACACAACACACAACACACTACACAATACACAACACACCACACACTACACAACACACCACACACTACACAACACACCACACACCACACACTACACTACACAACACACAACACACTACACCACACACTACACAACACACACTACACAACACACCACACACTACACACTACACCACACAATACACAACACACACTACACAACACACCACACAACACACCACACACAACACACTACACAACACACCACACACTACACCACACACTACACACTACACAACACACCACACAACACACCACACACAACACACTACACAACACACCACACACTACACCACACACTACACACTACACCACACACTACACAACACACCACACACTACACAACACACCACACACTACACACTACACCACACACTACACACCACACAACACACCACACACAACACACTACACAACACACCACACTACACCACACACTACACACTACACCACACACTACACAACACACCACACACTACACACCACACAACACACTGCACAACACACAACACACCACACAACACACCACACACTACCCAAAACACAACACACCACACACAACACACCACACCACACACTACACTACACACCACACACTACACACCACACACTACACATCCCACACGACACACACTACAAACCCACACTACACATCCCACACTACACACACTACAAACTCACACTACAAACCCACACTACACACCACACACTACAAACCCACACTACACATCACACACTACACATCCCACGCTACACACCACACACTCCACAACACACAGTACACAATACACACCACACACTCCACAACACACAGTACACAATACACACCACACACTCCACAACACACAGTACACACCACACCCTACACACATAACCAACCTCACACTACACACCACATGCTACACACCACACACTACACACAGCCCTAACTACACACTACACAACACACACCACACACTACGCACTACACACAGCACCAACCACACATTACACAACACACACTACACACAGCACCAACCTCACACTACACACCACATACTACACACTACAACAACCACACAGCACCAACCACACACTACACTACATACAGCACCAACCACACACTACACACCACATACTATACACTATACACAACACACTATACACAGCACCAACCGCACATCTCACACTACACAATACACACTACACACCACACACACTCAACACACTACACACTACACACAGCACCAACCACACACTACACACCACACACTACACTCTACAACAACCACACACTACACACCACACACTACAACAACCACACACTACACACTACATACAGCACCAACCACACATCTCACACTACACACTACATGCCACACACTACACACTACAACAACCACACACCACACAATACACACCACATACTACACACTACAACAACCACACACCACATACAGCACCACACACTACACACCACACACTACACTACACACCACACAATACAAACCCACACTACACATCACACACTACACACCACACACTGCACACCACACATTACACACAGCCCCAACCACACACTACACAACACACATTACACACAGCCCCAACCACACACTACACAACACACACTACACACAGCACCAACCTCACACTACACACCACACACTACAACAACCACACACTACACACAGCACCAACCACACACTACACACTACATACAGCACCAACCACACACTACACACCACATACTATACACTATACACAACACACTATACATAGCACCAACCACACATCTCACACTACACACCACACACTACACTCAACACACTACACACAATACACAGCACCAACCACACACTACATACAGCACCAACCACACATCTCACACTACACACCACACACTACACTCAACACACTACACACAATACACAGCACCAAACACACACTACACACCACACACACAGCACCAACCACACACTACACACTACATACAGCACCAACCACACATCTCACACTACACAATACACACCACACTCAACACACTACACACACTACACAGCACACACTACACGCTACAACAACCACACACTACACACCACACACCACACACTACACACCACACACGACAACAACCACACACTACACACCACATACAGTACCACACACTACACACTACAACAACCACACTCTACACAACACACACTACACTCAACACACTACACTCAACACACTATACACCACACACTACACTCAACACAATACACACTACACACCACACACTACACTCAACACAATACACACTACACACCACACACTACACTCAACACAATACACACCAC
>NC_080737.1:1102023-1112023 GCF_019097595.1 Hemibagrus wyckioides
CTCGCTGTGTGTGTGTGTGTGTGTGTGTGAATATCTTTGTGCTGAAGTCACAGTTGCAGCTCTGGAGAACTTTAAACTCATTAGTGTGTGTCGGGAGGGCAGGTCCCACACACACACACACACACACACACACACACACACACACACACACACACACACACACACACACAGTCTTGCTGACTAAAATTGTCTGTTCTCTTATCGGTGTGTGTTCATGGGAATCAGTGTGTGTGTGTGTGTGTGTGTGTGTGTGTGTGTGTGTGTGTGTGTGTGCGTTTGAGATGAGGCGTTATTAGAGTGTATCAGTTCTACCAGATAACTGATTTGTTAGTTTAATATCGTGATTAAAAACTGAAATTAAAAGCTGAAACTTTATTTTCTTTAGTAAATCATTTTCTCTTCTTTATTTTAATTAAATATTTATTAATTAAATTTTATTTTAATTATTATTATTTTTTTTTACATTTTTACATTAATGTTCTCATTTTAAACCAAGACTCTTTATAGTCTAATAATATACATGTTAATATATATAACGTAAAACACACACACGCACACACACACACACACGCGCGCGCACACACACGCGCACACACACGCACACACACACACGCATTTCTCCACATTCACTTTTATTTACTGGAAAAGAAAAAGTTCATACATACTGCAGCAGTTTATGTTAAAGTGTGTGTGTTAAAGTATATAAAGTGTGTTAAAGTGTGTGTGTGTTGGAGTGTGTGTGTTAGAGTGTTTGAACAGCCGATCTTCCTCCTGACGAACACACGCCCAAATTCTATTCAAATTAGAATTCATCTCATTTACATCTCATTTACATCTCATTTACATAAAACTCTTTATTTCTTCTTTTTCTGTTAGACGTTTAAAAAGTCGCTCAGTTTATTTGAACGTTCATTTCATAAATAAATACATTTTGTCTGTTAAAAATGCACACACACACACACACACACACACACACACACACACACACACACACACACACCTAGAGAGAGAGCAAGTTTGGACAAAGTGAGTGTTAAATAAAACCACTTGTGATTTGGTGCTGTGGCGTCTTATAAATACCTGAGAGGAAAGTGTGTGTGTGTGTGTGTGTGTGTTAAATGTAATAAAATTCCACAGATGGAATGAGACGAGTTTAATCCCGTTGTACTCAGGCTGGTTATAACGTGTGTGTGTGTGTGTGTGTGTGTGATTCCTCTCACACAGCAACTTTCCCTCACTTTCTTAACACTTTTTTTTATATTAAAGAAGATCACACTCTAACACACACACACACACACACACACACACACACACACTGATACACAGCACTGACACTGGAGACTCCTTCACCACATCATATCACATCACACACACACACACCAGTATTAAAATGATGTGTTTAATCAGTTTATAATCAGTGGAACGACTCTGAACACGTCTCTGTGTTGCTATGGAAACGGTAACCTATCAGAGCAGGGCATTAATATAAAGCTGTGATTTGCAGCTGCTCTACTGTCAGAGCCGCGAATTACAGAAACCTCTCCCATAAGGACACAATAAAGGCTTCAAGAGGACAGCTGTCACACACACACACACTCCAAACCCAGATCTCGAGAAAGAGAGACGAGGCAGCTGTGTATATAAGTGTGTGTGTGTGTGTGTGTGTGTGTGTGAGTGAGTTTTGTGACGTCAATAAACATCTTGTAAAACAATCAAGCAGGTGCCAAAATACTGATGCATATATGTGTGTGTGTGTGTGTGTGTGTGTGTGTGTGTGTGAGGTCACACCATTTGGTGTGTGTTTTCTCAGCTTCCGTAATATTTGTTTACAGAGTAGCTGCTTGTGTGTGTGTGTGTGTGTGTAGAATAACACAGACTAGTGCTCTATATTGGTCTGATGGTCCATGTGGGATTGAGCTCAGGGTCTGTTGCTGCTTATATAATCACACTAGCTCTGTGTGTGTGTTTTAAACCCTCAGCGTTCTCGGAGCGCGTCGTCGCTACGCTGCGCTGCGCCGTGGCATGCGATGGAACTCGCTGCATTATATTCACTTTTACTCAGTTACAGAAGATCCTGATCTCTGAGGGAGACAGTGAGCAGTAATCACAGTGAACACTGTGCAGGAATAAAACACACACGTTACGCCATGTATGAGGTACGCCGAGCTAATCTGCTACGCGCGATACCGTTCACGGCTCTCGCTATGTGTGTCTGAGACGGGGGTGTTTGATGTTAGTAGTGGATTTTCTGAAGATGAAATAACTCTTGAGTTTATTGTGTAAACATACCAATAGAACTCCGGAAGGGACAAGAAAACAAAACAAATAAACAAAACAAAACAAATAAACAAAACAATACAAACAAACAAAAAAACAAAACAAAACAAACCTAAAGAATAATCCTGTGAGAGTGTCAGGAGTGTGTGCGATTATTCTCAGGGTTTTTTGTTGTGATGGAATTGATTGTGTAGTTATTGTGTTGTCTTTATGGAAAATAGTTTTGTGTGTCATTTCCACGTCTGATCCTTGTCTCTCTCTGTTCTGAGACGGATTGAGGATTTAATGTAGATTTATTTCAGCTGCTGACCTCTGACTCCGAACACCGGCCGGTCCACACAAATCCTTTACACTGAAACCATAAAGGAGGCGTCAGTGTGTTTAATATGAAGATCAGATCAGTGCTGTCTAATCTAACTGAGAATAATCTCCTCACACACACACACATATACACACACTCACACACACACACTCTTCACTTCTCTGTGCTTATTCATTTCCCACCGCTGTCGAAAATATGAAGTGTGTGTGTGTGTGTGTGTGTGTGTGTGTGTGTGTGTGTGTGCGGGTCTGTCTCATTCAGACAGCAGCGGAAAGATTGGGCACTAAAATTAGGGCACTTATTTTGGAAGTGTGAGAACTGGAGTGGGCGAGAGACACTGAGTCAGTGTGTGTGTGTGTGTGTGGGGGGGGGGGGTGCAGAACAAATACACAGCCTTAATATAACACAATATATCACAAGCAGTTTCTCACACACACACATACACACACACACACACACACACACAAAGCTAGAAGAGGTTGTGTAAATTTCATTTGTTTGTTTTAGAGCATCTTTCTTTGACACTTGTGTGTGTGTGTGTGTGTGTGTGTGTTAAACCCACGGGAGACTCTGTGTCTGAGCTTCTATTCCTGTTTATGATGCCATAAATGTGTGTAATCACCTCCACCCCTCTAATCACACACACACACGGGCAGTAGGTGGTGTATATTGGTGTGTGTGTGTGTGTGTGGAGGAGTTCAGTGAGTGGTGCTCTATGCATGTTTGGTAAAATGATGGAGAAAAACTCCACAGCAGTGAAGTGAGAGAGTAATTACACAGCGCTAACCTGCTAATGGAAATACAGCAACTCGGGGGTGTGTGTGTGTGTGTATGTGGGGTGTGTGTGTGTGGAGTGTTGGGTGTGAGTGTGTGTGGGGTGTGTGTGTGGGGGTGTGTGTGTGTGTATGTATGTGGGGGGTGTGTGTGTGTATGTGGGGTGTGTGTGTGTGTGGAGTGTTGGGTGTGAGTGTGTGTGGGGGGTGTGTGTGTGTATGTGGGGGGTGTGTGTGTGTATGCGGGGTGTGTGTGTGTGTGTGTGGAGTGTTGGGTGTGAGTGTGTGTGGGGTGTGTGTGTGTGTGTGTATGTATGTGGGGTGAGTGTGTGTGTGTGTGTGTGTGTGGTGTGTGTGTGTGGTGTGTGTGTGGTGTGTGTGGTGTGTGTGTGTGTGTGTGGTGTGGTGTGGTGTGTGTGTGGTGTGTGTGGTGTGAGTGTGTGTGGGTGTGTGTGGTGTGTGTGGTGTGAGTGTGTGTGTGTGTGTGGTGTGGTGTGTGTGGTGTGTGTGTGGTGTGGTGTGTGTGGTGTGTGTGTGGTGTGTGTGTGTGTGTGTGGTGTGTGTGTGTGTGTGTGGTGTGTGTGTGTGTGTGTGTGTGTGTGTGTGTGTGTGTGTGTGGTGTGTGTGTGGTGTGTGTGGTGTGTGTGTGTGTGTGGTGTGTGTGTGTGTGTGTGTGTGTGGAATGTACTGAAATGGCTCACTCCAGGTTGTTGTAGAGATTAGGGTGTATGTGGTTTGGGACACACCCACAGTGTTTATGTTAGCTGTGCTGTGGTCAGATGACCAGGGAGGTGGAGTCTCGGTCTAAATGGCCTTTAAACAGGAAGTTAATGACATCATGTGCACCACTGAGTGACCTTTGACCTGTATGAAGTGTGTACTCACTGCACAGAGCAGGTGTGTGTGTGTGTTCAGAGCATATCACATATGATAACAGCTATCAGGGGGTGTGTGTGTGTGTGTGTGTGTGTGTGTGTTAGAGAATATTGACTGGTGTTGGTGATACAGGAGTTTACGAACTATAACAGACTCTCTGTCTCCCTGTGTGTGTGTGTGTGTGTGTGTGTGTGTGATCAGTTGTATTCTAATCGTGTGTGACAGCAGGGAGATTAACTTCAGTAGGTGGAATAGCAGGATCTGAACACACACACACACACACACACACACACACACACACACACTCGGTAGTGTCAATGTGTCATTACACCAGCTACCTGCTGATCCACACAGAGTTAGTGAGGAAGAAAGAAAGAAAGAAAGAAAGAAAATCATGAGGAAGAAAAAAGAAATAATGAAAAAGAGAAACAGAAGGAAGAGAGAAACAGAAGGAAGAGAGAAACAGAGTAAAAAAGAAAGAAAGATTTTCTCATTAATGTTATTAGGTGGAGAATCTGATGAGTTGAGACATGTTAGTTTTTATAGAGAAAATGATGCATGTGCCTTTAAGGCATTCTGCTAGACACACACACACTTTCTCTCTCTCTCTCTCTCTCTCTCTCTCTCTCCCTCTCTCTCTCCCTCTCTCTCTCCCTCTCTCTCTCTCCCCCCCCCCCTCTCTCTTTTCCCCCTCTCCAGGCGTCTTAGGCCACGTTTACACAATAAAGGAATTCCTGAGGAGTGTGTGTGAAGTGGGTTTTGTGCTGCTGCCCACAGCCTTTCATACTGATCCGCCTGTGTGTGTGTGTGTGTGTGTGTGTGTGTCTACAATAGGTAAAACTCAATGTGTGTGTGTTAGCGTTAGTTTTTGTTCAGTTGCTCAGTCGACATCAGCGTATTATCCCAGACTCGGTCTCTGTCCTGAATCACACACTTCTGCACCATGTAATGTTTCCTATTTAGCTATCTGGCTAAATATTTAGCATTCATGCTGAGCACGTTTAGCATCTTTAGCACTGTGCATGACAGCAAAGATTCAACCACATGCATTAGTACTCAGAGTACAGTACACAGTATACACACACACATGCGTACACACACACACACACACACACACACACGAAATTCAGATGTGGCAGTTTGTTAATCTCAGATAAACATTTGATTGACAGTGGTGAAGCCACGCCCAGTTTCAGGAACATTTGCCAAAATTGACAAGAATGAACAATGGAATGAATGAATGAGTGTGATTCAGTGAATCATATACATGATTCAGTGATTCATGATTCAGTGAATCATATACAGAATTCTCCTGAACAACTAGTGTAGTAGGTCAGAGTGTGTGATTCTCTGATCCACTGAAGCATTATCACGGATAGCGTCTATATGTATGTATATGTGTGTGTGTGTATGTGTGTGTGTGTTTGTGTATGTGCACTTCCTGTATTGTGAGGGTAACAAGTACGCTATTGTGTGTTTTCCTCCATGCATAACCGTTTCTACAGTCAGTTAGAGCTTGACAAAACAAATCAGACTGGAGGCGAGCCAAACACACACACACACACACACACACACACACACTATGTTAATGTGTGAATTTTGGAGCAAACATTTTAATACAGTTCGTTGTGTGGATATTTGGCAGTGTGTGTGTGTTTGTGTGTGTAGTTTCAGGAAAAGTGAAACTGCATGACCTAATTCTGGCAGATTTACAGTTTTAATTCTGATTGTTACAAAGTGCTGACACTGGAGACTCCTTCTACACACACACACACACACACACAGCTCATTACAGAGGCACAAACCTCACCTGTTCTTTAATCAGTTTATTATCAGTGGAGTGTGTGCTGTACACATCCCTGTGAATGAGCTGTTGCTATGGAAACGTTCATATAAACCTGCGCTACAGAGAGAGAGAGAGAGAGAGCTGCTGTTCTGGAGAACTAATCACCACCTGATCCCCAGACACCACTGCTACGTTTTTATCTCCTGCTAATTTGTAATAAAGGAATGTAAACATGATGTGTTCTGAAATTTAACAACTGAGCCATGAGCATCAAGATCACCATGATAATGGTGTTGTGTTTCCAAATAAGATTTCAGAAGTGTAGATATATGTGTGTGTGTGTGTGAGGGAGAGAGAGAGAGAGAGAGAGAGAGAGAGAGAGAGATTTACACAGACGGGATGTGGGATAAACAAACACAGTGCAGCTGTGGGATTTGGCTAAAGGCAGTACAGTGTGTTCTGATTGGCTGAGGGCAGTATAGTGCGTTCTAATTGGCCAAGATTGTTTTTTTATGTGTGTGTGTGTGTGTGTGTGTTACTTTTGAAGCCACTCTGGCTCTGTTACTGTGGGTTTACCCATAATCCATTGCTTTCCACTGTTTTTTATGGCCAAAAGGGGAACACAAACACAACAGGGGGGAGAGAGAGGGAGAGGGAGAGTATGAGAAAAAGAGAGACATAGAGAGAGAGGGAGAGAGAGAGACAAATAGAGAGACAGAGAGAAATAAATGTTGAACCTTTGTGCTTCACACAAGTATGTGTGTTTACATTACACACACACACACACACACACACACACACACACACACATACAAACCTGTAATTATATATGGACATTGAGACAGATAGAGAGAGAGAGAGACAGAAAGACAGAGAGACAGACAGATAGAGAGGAAGTGTGTTGGCGGTGTTTATTTGAGAGTGTGTAATTACAGGTTTTAGTTGAAAGCATCTGAAAAAAGACTGTTTGCTTACTGCCTTGAATCCACACACACACACACACACACACACAGTGGTAGCTGGGCATTTCAGTAGAAGAGTGTAATGATTAGTGTGGGAGTTTTGGCCACATCACTGTTGGAAAATGTAGGTCATTAAGCTAGCAGGCTAATTCTGCTAGAATGTGTTGCCATGACAACCGGGAATAATTATTAGCTATAAGTGCTGCTAATGTCAGCTCATGGTCTGAGCTAGCGTTACTCATATCTGCTCTGATAGTATATAGTACTAGTGCCTCACAGGAACATTACTATCTCGTTATAGCTAGTTACAGCAGTAACTAAACAGGAAGTGATTCAGGAAGAAAAAAGGAAATGGATTCTCTTTTGACCCATATCCGCTTTCACTCAGACTGTACAGAGTGTGTAGAGTGTACAGTGTGTGCAAAGTCTGTAGAGTATACAGAGTGTACAGAGTGTGTGTAGAGTGTACAGAGTGTGGGTAGAGTGTACAGAGTGTGTGTAGAGTGTACAGAGAGTGTGTAGAGTGTACAGAGAGTGTGTAGAGTGTACAGAGTGTGTGTAGAGTGTACAGAGTGTGTGTAGAGTGTACAGAGTGTGTGTAGAGTGTACAGAGTGTGTGTAGAGTGTACAGAGTGTGTGTAGAGTGTACAGAGTGTGTGTAGAGTGTACAGAGAGTGGGTAGAGTGTACAGAGTGTGGGTAGAGTGTACAGAGTGTGTGTAGAGTGTACAGAGTGTGGGTAGAGTGTACAGAGTGTGGGTAGAGTGTACAGAGAGTGTGTAGAGTGTACAGAGAGTGTGTAGAGTGTACAGAGTGTGGGTAGAGTGTACAGAGAGTGTGTAGAGTGTACAGAGAGTGTGTAGAGTGTACAGAGTGTGGGTAGAGTGTACAGAGTGTGTGTAGAGTGTACAGAGTGTGGGTAGAGTGTACAGAGTGTGGGTAGAGTGTACAGAGAGTGTGTAGAGTGTACAGAGTGTGTGTAGAGTGTACAGAGTGTGGGTAGAGTGTACAGAGTGTGGGTAGAGTGTACAGAGTGTGGGTAGAGTGTACAGAGGGTGTGTAGAGTGTACAGAGAGTGTGTAGAGTGTACAGAGTGTGGGTAGAGTGTACAGAGAGTGTGTAGAGTGTACAGAGAGTGTGTAGAGTGTACAGAGAGTGTGTAGAGTGTACAGAGAGTGTGTAGAGTGTACAGAGTGTGTGTAGAGTGTACAGAGTGTGGGTAGAGTGTACAGAGTGTGTGTAGAGTGTACAGAGTGTGTGTAGAGTGTACAGAGTGTGTGTAGAGTGTACAGAGAGTGTGTAGAGTGTACAGAGTGTGGGTAGAGTGTACAGAGTGTGGGTAGAGTGTACAGAGTGTGGGTAGAGTGTACAGAGTGTGGGTAGAGTGTACAGAGTGTGGGTAGAGTGTACAGAGAGTGTGTAGAGTGTACAGAGTGTGTGTAGAGTGTACAGAGTGTGTGTAGAGTGTACAGAGTGTGGGTAGAGTGTACAGAGTGTGGGTAGAGTGTACAGAGTGTGTGTAGAGTGTACAGAGTGTGTGTAGAGTGTACAGAGTGTGTGTAGAGTGTACAGAGTGTGTGTAGAGTGTACAGAGTGTGGGTAGAGTGTACAGAGTGTGGGTAGAGTGTACAGAGTGTGGGTAGAGTGTACAGAGTGTGGGTAGAGTGTACAGAGTGTGGGTAGAGTGTACAGAGAGTGTGTAGAGTGTACAGAGTGTGGGTAGAGTGTGTAGAGTGTGTAGAGTGTACAGAGTGTACAGAGGGTGTGTAGAGTGTACAGAGTGTGGGTAGAGTGTACAGAGAGTGTGGGTAGAGTGTACAGAGAGTGTGTAGAGTGTGTAGAGTGTGTAGAGTGTACAGAGTGTACAGAGGGTGTGTAGAGTGTACAGAGTGTGGGTAGAGTGTACAGAGTGTGGGTAGAGTGTACAGAGAGTGTGTAGAGTGTACAGAGAGTGTGTAGAGTGTACAGAGAGTGTGTAGAGTGTGTAGAGTGTGTAGAGTGTACAGAGTGTACAGAGGGTGTGTAGAGTGTACAGAGTGTGGGTAGAGTGTACAGAGTGTGGGTAGAGTGTACAGAGTGTGGGTAGAGTGTACAGAGTGTGGGTAGAGTGTACAGAGAGTGTGTAGAGTGTACAGAGTGTGGGTAGAGTGTACAGAGTGTGGGTAGAGTGTACAGAGTGTACAGAGGGTGTGTAGAGTGTACAGAGGGTGTGTAGAGTGTACAGAGTGTGTGTAGAGTGTACAGAGTGTGGGTAGAGTGTACAGAGAGTGTGTAGAGTGTACAGAGAGTGTGTAGAGTGTACAGAGAGTGTGTAGAGTGTGTAGAGTGTGTAGAGTGTGTAGAGTGTACAGAGTGTGTGTAGAGTGGGTAGAGTGTGTGTAGAGTGTGTAGAGTGTGTAGAGTGTACAGAGTGTACAGAGGGTGTGTAGAGTGTACAGAGTGTGGGTAGAGTGTACAGAGTGTGGGTAGAGTGTACAGAGAGTGTGTAGAGTGTGTAGAGTGTGTAGAGTGTACAGAGTGTACAGAGGGTGTGTAGAGTGTACAGAGTGTGGGTAGAGTGTACAGAGTGTGGGTAGAGTGTACAGAGAGTGTGTAGAGTGTACAGAGAGTGTGTAGAGTGTACAGAGAGTGTGTAGAGTGTGTAGAGTGTGTAGAGTGTACAGAGTGTGTAGAGTGTACAGAGTGTGGGTAGAGTGTACAGAGTGTGGGTAGAGTGTACAGAGTGTGTAGAGTGTACAGAGTGTGGGTAGAGTGTACAGAGTGTGGGTAGAGTGTACAGAGTGTGTGTAGAGTGTACAGAGTGTGTGTAGAGTGTACAGAGTGTACAGAGGGTGTGTAGAGTGTACAGAGGGTGTGTAGAGTGTACAGAGTGTGGGTAGAGTGTACAGAGAGTGTGTAGAGTGTACAGAGAGTGTGTAGAGTGTACAGAGAGTGTGTAGAGTGTACAGAGAGTGTGTAGAGTGTGTAGAGTGTGTAGAGTGTGTAGAGTGTACAGAGTGTGTAGA
>NC_080737.1:1162023-1169523 GCF_019097595.1 Hemibagrus wyckioides
ACAGTCTGTCTGTCTGTCTGTCTGACCACCTTACTGTGTCTGTCTGTCTGACCACCTTACTGTCTGTCTGTCTGTCTATCTGTCTGACCACCTTACTGTCTGTCTGTCTGACCACCTTACTGTCTGTCTGTCTGTCTGTCTGACCACCTTACTGTCTGTCTGTCTGTCTGACCACCTTACTGTCTGTCTGTCTGTCTATCTGTCTGACCACCTTACTGTCTGTCTGTCTGACCACCTTACTGTCTGTCTGTCTGTCTGTCTGACCACCTTACTGTCTGTCTGTCTGTCTGACCACCTTACTGTCTGTCTATCTGTCTGACCACCTTACTGTCTGTCTGTCTGACCATCTTACTGTCTGTCTGTCTGTCTGTCTGTCTGTCTGACCACCTTACTGTCTGTCTGACCACCTTACTGTCTGTCTGTCTGACCACCTTACTGTCTGTCTGTCTGTCTGTCTGACCACCTTACTGTCTGTCTGTCTATCTGTCTGACCACCTTACTGTCTGTCTGTCTGACCACCTTACTGTCTGTCTGTCTGTCTGTCTGACCACCTTACTGTCTGTCTGTCTGTCTGACCACCTTACTGTCTGTCTGTCTGTCTATCTGTCTGACCACCTTACTGTCTGTCTGTCTGTCTGTCTGTCTGACCACCTTACTGTCTGTCTGTCTGACCACCTTACTGTCTGTCTGTCTGTCTGACCACCTTACTGTCATGCTAATTCTTTATTTTCTCCTGCACTACAGCAGTGGGGTTCTACTTTACTGATAAAGAACACAAACGTTCAGACGTTCTCCACCACACTGCTGATTAGCATGAGCAACATTAGCACTGAACACTAACGCTGGTGTCTGGAACACTGTGGCTAGTCATGCTAGCATCAACTATATGTGTGTGTGTGTGTTTGTGTGTTTGTGTTTATTCATCCTCTACTTAGCCACTGATCAGACAGACAGGCGATCCATCTGTACATGAAGGATATTAGATTTATAGCAGTGCATTATGGGTAAAAGCCCAGGGCTTCACTACTGCAGCACACACAGCAGAAACAGACACACTTTCTGTCTGACCACCTTACTGTCTGTCTGTCTGACCACCTTACTGTCTGTCTGTCTGACCACCTTACTGTCTGTCTGTCTGTCTATCTGTCTGACCACCTTACTGTCTGTCTGTCTGACCACCTTACTGTCTGTCTGTCTGTCTGACCACCTTACTGTCTGTCTGTCTGTCTGACCACCTTACTGTCTGTCTGTCTATCTGTCTGACCACCTTACTGTCTGTCTGTCTGACCACCTTACTGTCTGTCTGTCTGTCTGACCACCTTACTGTCTGTCTGTCTGTCTATCTGTCTGACCACCTTACTGTCTGTCTGTCTGACCACCTTACTGTCTGTCTGTCTGTCTGTCTGACCACCTTACTGTCTGTCTGTCTGTCTGACCACCTTACTGTCTGTCTGTCTATCTGTCTGACCACCTTACTGTCTGTCTGTCTATCTGTCTGACCACCTTACTGTCTGTCTGTCTGACCACCTTACTGTCTGTCTGTCTGTCTGACCACCTTACTGTCTGACCACCTTACTGTCTGTCTGTCTGACCACCTTACTGTCTGTCTGTCTGTCTATCTGTCTGACCACCTTACTGTCTGTCTGTCTGTCTGTCTGTCTGACCACCTTACTGTCTGTCTGTCTATCTGTCTGACCACCTTACTGTCTGTCTGTCTGTCTATCTGTCTGACCACCTTACTGTCTGTCTGTCTGACCACCTTACTGTCTGTCTGTCTGTCTGTCTGACCACCTTACTGTCTGTCTGTCTGTCTGACCACCTTACTGTCTGTCTGTCTGTCTGACCACCTTACTGTCTGTCTGTCTATCTGTCTGACCACCTTACTGTCTGTCTGTCTGACCACCTTACTGTCTGTCTGTCTGTCTGTCTGACCACCTTACTGTCTGTCTGTCTGTCTGTCTGACCACCTTACTGTCTGTCTGTCTGTCTATCTGTCTGACCACCTTACTGTCTGTCTGTCTGTCTGTCTGACCACCTTACTGTCTGTCTGTCTGACCACCTTACTGTCTGTCTGTCTGTCTGACCACCTTACTGTCTGTCTGTCTATCTGTCTGACCACCTTACTGTCTGTCTGTCTGACCACCTTACTGTCTGTCTGTCTGTCTGTCTGACCACCTTACTGTCTGTCTGTCTGTCTGTCTGACCACCTTACTGTCTGTCTGTCTGTCTATCTGTCTGACCACCTTACTGTCTGTCTGTCTGACCACCTTACTGTCTGTCTGACCACCTTACTGTCTGTCTGTCTGTCTGACCACCTTACTGTCTGTCTGTCTGACCACCTTACTGTCTCTGTCTGTCTATCTGTCTGACCACCTTACTGTCTGTCTGTCTGACCACCTTACTGTCTGTCTGACCACCTTACTGTCTCTGTCTGTCTATCTGTCTGACCACCTTACTGTCTGTTTGTCTGACCACCTTACTGTCTGTCTGTATGTCTGACCACCTTACTGTCTGTCTGTCTGACCACCTTACTGTCTGTCTGTCTGACCACCTTACTGTCTGTCTGTCTGTCTGATCACCTTACTGTCTGTCTGTCTGTCTGACCACCTTACTGTCTGTCTATCTGTCTGACCACCTTACTGTCTGTCTGTGTGACCACCTTACTGTCTCTGTCTGACCACCTTACTGTCTGTCTGTCTGTCTATCTGTCTGACCACCTTACTGTCTGTCTATCTGTCTGACCACCTTACTGTCTGTCTGTCTGACCACCTTACTGTCTGTCTGTCTGTCTGACCACCTTACTGTCTCTGTCTGACCACCTTACTGTCTGTCTGTCTGACCACCTTACTGTCTCTGTCTGTCTATCTGTCTGACCACATTACTGTCTCTCTGTTTGTCTGAACACCTTATAGTCTGTCTGACCACCTTATTGTCTGTCTGTCTGACCACCTTACTCTCTGTTTGTCTGACCACCTTACTGTCTGTCTGTCTGTCTGACCACCTTACTGTCTGTCTGTCTGTCTGACCACCTTACTGTCTGTCTGTCTGTCTGTATGACTGGCCACCTTATTGTCTGTCTCTCTGTATGTCTGTCTGTCTAACCACCTTACTGCCTGTCTGTCTGTCTGACCACCTTACTGTCTGTTTGTCTGCCTGATCACCTTACTGTATGTCTGTCTGTCTGACCACCTTACCGTTTGTCTGTCTGTCTGACCACCTTACCATCTGTCTGTTTCTCTGACCACCTTACCATCTGTCTGTTTTTCTGACCACCTTACCATCTGTCTGTTTTTCTGACCACCTTACTGTCTGTCTGTCTGTCTGTCTGACCACCTTACTGTATGTCTGTCTGTCTGTCTGACCACCTTACCATCTGTCTGTCTGACCACCTTACCATCCGTCTGTCTGTCTGTCTGACCACCTTATTGTCTGTCTGTCTGTTTGTCTATTTGACCACCTTACCATCTGTCTGTCTGTCTGTCTGACCACCTTCCCATCTGCCTGTTTCTCTGACCACCTTACTGTCTGTCTGTCTGTCTATTTGTCTGTCTGACCACCTTACTATCGGTCTGTCTGACCACCATACTGTCATTTCTTTCTGTCTGTGTTTCCACATCTCATCTCTCATTGTGTATCTCTTTGTTTGTCTGTTTCTCTCTCTCTCTCTGTCTATCTTGCTCTCTCAGTCCATCCCCCTCTCTCTGTAGCAGTTTGGGCTACTGGGAATTTAACTGTTCATTCATCCGTTATCAATCCCCCCTGCATTCCAGCTGTCTCTCCACTCCTGCTTTGTCTGACTGACGCTCTGTCTCATGCTAATGTCTTTCTGTAAAAACACATAAATATTAGATGATGAGTTAAAGGTCACTTCATTGCAGCTGAATGCACACAATAATAATAATAATAATAATAATAATAATAATAATAATAATAATAATTATTATTATTATTATTATTATTATTATTATTATTATTATTATTATTATTATTGTCGTGTGTGTGTGTGTGTGTGTGTGAGAGAGAGAGCGAGAGAGAGAGAGAGAGAGACAGAGTTTGGACTAAAATGTCCTCGGGCGTGTGAGGCTGGAATTCATCCCATCTGTGTGTCAGAGAACCAGGCTGTTGGAAATGTGACCTAAATACCAGAACACACACACACACACACACAGACTGCATGCTGTACCCTGCAGTCAGCTTGTATCGGATGGAATGTGTGTGTAAACGAGACAGAAAAAGCTGGAGACAGACAGACAGACAGACAGATGAAACAGCGCAATGATGAACACAGAGGATAGACAGAGTGTAAGAAAAAAAAATCAGCAATGAAGTGAGAAATACAGTGAGAAGGGGATGAGACTGAGGAGAAAATAATAATAATTGAGAAAGACAGACAGAAGGAGAGACCAGAAATGACTGAGCTACAAACAGAAAAAGAAAGAAGGAGATTAGAAAAAAGAAAAAGGAAAAAATATGATGTGAGACACAGAGAGAAAAAGAGTGAGACAGAGACAGACAGAGAGACAGACAGACTAAAAGAGAGAGAGAGACAGACAGAGTAACACAGTGAGAGAGAGAGTGAGACAGAAAGAGAGAGAGACAGAGAGAGTGACAGTTGAACTAATAAGGTGAACTCGGGGGAGAAAATGTGTGATAAGATTATTTATAATACTGTATAAACACAGTCATTGTAATGTACACACACACACACACACACACACACACACACATGCACACACACACACACACACACACACACACATGCACACACACACACACACACACATGCACACACACACACGGTGCCACACAGGATGAAATTCCTAATGAAAAGTTGAGGCCCAAATTTAGTTTGAACTGTTTGTAAATATTCAATGTCACAATCTAAATACACCACTGTGTGTGTGTGTGTGTGTGTGTGGTGTCTTACTATTCTGTCTGTTGTGTTGTCACCTCCTAGCAACAACATTAATTTTACACACACACACACAGTGTGTCTCAGATGATGAACTCGACACTCTCTGACTGGACGGTGATCTGTGTAACGCAGCTCTCGGCTAAATCACAGCCGCTAGTTAGAAAGTTACACACACCATGTTAACTGGCGAGCTGTAACCATGGCAACGAGTGTTAATGATCTTTTTTTAAATTTGTTTATTTAATAATTTTGTAAAAATGCCAGAGAACATGTCTGAGTTTAATATCTGTTGATATATCAGCTAAATCACATGATCAGAATTATTGGAACATAACAGAGTTCAGTGAAATGAAGTGTGTTAGGATTTTACTGTGTACTCAGGATATACAGTACGTCCAGTATGTTCGGATTTGTCAGTGTTAAATTGTGGAGTGATGATTGTGAGTGGGGAGTGTGAGATCAGTGTGTGATGTAATAATGCGGGTTCTGCGGGTTCTCCGAGTTCTCTGGAGTGTAAGTCACGCTGTTGATCTGCTCGGATGGTGAACTCTGAATAAATCCTGTTTCAGCAGATTTTGCATTCTAAAGTTCATCTTCGGGGAGATTTATGAAGTGATTTGTCATCCTCCTGCGTCACACGCTGCTTAATGGTGTTTATTTTATGTTTGCAGATGATTTATGAATCGTATGAGGATCATTAGTGCGATTAATGTCACTGTCATGGAAAAAAACCCTGCTGCATTTGACTGACCTTTAGAGCAAAAAATAATTATACAGCATCCAAAAAAAATCTGCAGCTGTGGAACGTTATCATTAATCTACACCCTCTGTCAAACACCAGCAAACACCAACATCACATCGGAGCAAGGAACACATTCCACTGGTTCATTCAAAAATGATGCTCCTGAAGGCTTCAGAAAACATTAAGGTAAAATGGTTGGCTTCCAAACACCAACATTCACCATTAAATATGAACAGTCACCATTAAACACCACAACATTCTCCATTAAACACCACAACATTCTCCATTAAACACCAACATTCACCATCAAACACCAACATTCTCCATTAAACACCAACAGTCACCATTAAACACCACAACATTCTCCATTAAACACCAACATTCTCCATTAAACACCACAACATTCTCCATTAAACACCAACAGTCACCATTAAACACTACAACATTCTCCATTAAACACCACAACATTCTCCATTAAACACCACAACATTCTCCATTAAACACCACAACATTCTCCATTAAACACCAACATTCACCATTAAACACCACAACAGTCACCATTAAACACCAACATTCACCATTAAACACCAACACTCTCCATTAAACACCACAACATTCTCCATTAAACACCAACAGTCACCATTAAACACCACAACATTCTCCATTAAACACCACAACATTCTCCATTAAACACCACAACATTCTCCATTAAACACCACAACATTCTCCATTAAACACCAACATTCACCATTAAACACCACAACAGTCACCATTAAACACCACAACATTCTCCATTAAACACCAACATTCACCATTAAACACCACAACATTCTCCATTAAACACCAACAGTCACCATTAAACACCACAACATTCACCATTAAACACCACAACATTCACCATTAAACACCAACAGTCACCATTAAACACCACAACATTCTCCATTAAACACCACAACATTCACCATTAAACACCAACAGTCACCATTAAACACCACAACATTCTCCATTAAACACCACAACATTCTCCATTAAACACCACAACATTCACCATTAAACACCAACATTCTCCATTAAACACCAACATTCTCCATTAAACACCACAACATTCTCCATTAAACACCAACATTCACCATCAAACACCAACATTCTCCATTAAACACCAACAGTCACCATTAAACACCACAACATTCACCATTAAACACCACAACATTCACCATTAAACACCAACAGTCACCATTAAACACCACAACATTCTCCATTAAACACCACAACATTCACCATTAAACACCACAACATTCTCCATTAAACACCAACATTCTCCATTAAACACCACAACATTCTCCATTAAACACCACAACATTCACCATTAAACACCAACATTCACCATTAAACACCACAACATTCTCCATTAAACACCACAACATTCTCCATTAAACACCACAACATTCTCCATTAAACACCACAACATTCTCCATTAAACACCACAACATTCACCATTAAACACCAACATTCTCCATTAAATACCAACAGTCACCATTAAACACCACAACATTCTCCATTAAACACCAACAGTCACCATTAAACACCACAACATTCTCCATTAAACACCACAACATTCTCCATTAAATACCAACATTCACCATTAAACACCAACATTCTCCATTAAATATGAACAGTCACCATTAAACACCACAACATTCTCCATTAAATACCAACATTCACCATCAAACACCAACATTCTCCATTAAACACCAACAGTCACCATTAAACACCACAACATTCTCCATTAAACACCACAACATTCTCCATTAAATACCAACAGTCACCATTAAACACCAACATT
>NC_080737.1:1189523-1197023 GCF_019097595.1 Hemibagrus wyckioides
AGAATACAAACATGTATAAATTTAAATAAATGTAAATAAATATAAATAAACTTAGAGCAGGAAGAATCTACATAATATTTATAAATATCTACAAAATGAGACTGAGACAGAAATATTCACCAAAATAAAATAATATAGAATTTAAGTAAATAAATTAAATTAAATTTAATTTAATTTAATTAAATTTAATTAATGTTGGTTATATGCATAAATAAATGCATAAGTAATGATTTATTGCACATGTGCATATATTAAACTGTCAGAATAAATAAAAAAATTTAAGTTAAAAAAAAAAGAATTTAAGTAAATGACAAACAATTACAGAAAAGACCAGTTGATCTGTTGTGGTGACTCCGAACACAAAAACAACAACAACAACAACAACTTACAATACAGATAAGAAGAGTAATAAAATAAAATAAATAAAACATTTCTGTAATGAGGTTTAAGGTTTCTGCTGGTTCTATAATGTGAAGCTGTGTATGATGAAGAACTCCAGGAGACTGGCTGGATGATGCAGGACATATGGAAGAGATCAGAGTGATGTGATGGACAGAGAAATCACGCAGAGAAACGGAAGCGTGGGCTTTACACTCTGTGTGTGTGTGTGTTCATACTTATATACATGTTCATCTGTGAGTCGTTTCATGTGTGTGTGTGTGTGTGTGTGTGTGTGTGTGTGTGTCCACACGTATGTTTCAGATTAAGTGTGTATTTCTCAAATCCACACATTACAAAGAGGTGTGTTGTTAAGTGTGTAAAGGTCACAAAGTGGTCAGGTGTGTGTGTGCGTGTGTGCGTGTAAGTGAGAGAAAGATGTAAAGGTAAGATGCACTTGAAGGTTTAATTCAAATTAAACACACACTCTGAAAAACATTCTGTCGTGACCTTCGCAATCTTATGGGCCTGAATTCAACACACAGACACACACACACACACATCATCATCATCATCATTAAAAACTGACCACACACACACCAGTGTTATTAACTGGAATCGCAGTAGAACCTGAAGAACAGTGGACTGGTTCCTTAGTTTCTAGAAACACTCACCATTACAACCAATGAAACACTTGAAATTAAAGAACAGTGTATCATTAGCTACTACTAGAAATAGGGACTGCTAAAATATAGGGACCACTGGTATATAGGGACTGCAGGAATATGTGGACTGCAGGAATATAGGGACCACTGGTATATAGGGACTGCAGGAATATGTGGACTGCAGGAATATAGGGACCACTGGTATATAGGGACTGCAGGAATATAGGGACCACTGGTATATAGGGACTGCAGGAATATAGGGACCACTGGTATATAGGGACTGCAGGAATATGCGGACTGCAGGAATATAGGGACCACTGGTATATAGGGACTGCAGGAATATGCGGACTGCAGGAATATAGGGACCACTGGTATATAGGGACTGCAGGCATATAGGGACCGCAAGAATATAGGGACCACTGGTATATGTGGACTGCAGGAATATGCAGACTGCAGGAATATGAGGACTGCAGGAATATAGGGACCACTGGTATATAGGGACTGCAGGAATATAGGGACCGCAAGAATATAGGGACCACTGGTATATGTGGACTGCAGGAATATGCAGACTGCAGGAATATGTGGACTGCAGGAATATAGGGACCACTGGTATATAGGGACTGCAGGAATATAGGGACCACTGGTATATAGGGACTGCAGGAATATAGGGACCACTGGTATATAGGGACTGCAGGAATATAGGGACCACTGGTATATAGGGACTGCAGGAATATAGGGACCACTGGTATATAGGGACTGCAGGAATATAGGGACCACTGGTATATAGGGACTGCAGGAATATAGGGACCACTGGTATATAGGGACTGCAGGAATATAGGGACCACTGGTATATAGGGACTGCAGGAATATGCAAACTGCAGGAATATAGGGACCACTGGTATATAGGGACTGCAGGAATATAGGGACCGCAAGAATATAGGGACCACTAGAATATAGGGACCACTGGACAATAGGGCAGCTGGAATATAGGGACCACTGGAATATAGGGCTGCTAAGATACGGGGACCACTGGAATATAAGGGACTGCTGTAATATAGGGACCGCAGGAATATAGGGACTGCTGGAATATAGGGACAGTTAAAATATAGGGACCGCTGGAATATAGGGACTGTGAGAGTGTAGGAACCAGAAAAAAGTCAGGGTTAAAGGGAGCACTAGACAATAGGGAAAATTCTAAAAACTGTGAAAACCATGGAAAATAAATGTACTGTAGGGAACTTACTGAAAATTACTTGAGCATGTGGGGTGTGTGTGTGTGTGTGTGTGTACATGTACGTGTACATGTGTGTTTTGCGTCACTGCTATTAGAATATAAACACTGTGTGTTTTTTCAGTATGTGCTCTGTCATGCTCAATTGACATACTTTAATCACACATACACACACACACACGCATATACATGCATATACAAACACATGTACATGCACACACACACGTATACATCCACACACACATACATGCACACACACGTATACATACCCACCCTCAGAAACACACACACGTATACACACACACGCACACAAACACACACACACAAACACACACACACACACACACATGCACTATGTAGTGTACACTACAGTGTTATGTTCTGTATGGAGGATGTACAGTGCAGCGATCATGAAGGTGAGTTTCAGTAAATATTACTACCTTTAAATAAAAGCTAACTGTAAAAAAGTTCAGATCAGGTATGTATGGATATAAAATGCAGTTAAAATTCATTACACGCTCATAAATATTCATAAAAATTCAAATGCTTCATTATTTTCACCTTTACTGTAATGTTGATGTTCTCCTGCTGAATCAGGATATAAATCTCAGATCAAAGTCATTCATATCAGAAACTAATGAGAGTGTGTTTAAGAATCTTCAGGTCACTAATTATTAATGAATTAATGAGCATTTCATAATTTCATAGTTAATGATTTGTTTATTATTTATTAATCACAGCTTGGAGTGTTATTGCACAGAGACACAAAGACACACCTGATCAGGTAAATGCTGACTGAGCTTATCTGCATAAAGGTGGAGTTATAAAGATGGAGTTCATGTCTTTCTACAGACCTGAAGAAGAAAAAGCACCAAGAACTGAACGAGAGAGAGAGAGAGAGAGAGAGAGAGAGAGTTGAATTTTAAAAATCCTTTAATGAGTTAATCCTTTAGTTAGTCCTTTAATTCTTGCCATAAAGCAACACCAGGTTATAAAGTCAGCTTAAATCCAATGAGCATCTGAAAGAAAAAACAATCCAGGAAAACATCCAATTATACAGAACTTTAAAAATACTGAAAAGAATTAACAAAAACACCTTCAGGAAAACATAAATCTGTATTAAATTTTTCATCATCTGTAGTGATTCATTTATCCCCCATGTACAGATAAACACTGGTAGCTTCCCACTAGAGCATAGCATGCATGTTCTATTTTGAGCCTCACGGCCACTAGACCCTTGAACATCTCCACCACATTTACTGCAGCCTTGTCTAACATTTTGTTCTTTCTTGATTTCCAAATGGCTAATTTTGCTGTTCCAGACAGAAAGTTTAGTAGAACTATGGTATGTTTCTGTTTTGCTGAATACTTTGGCGCAAAAATGAAACACTGCAAAGAGAAAGTGCCATCTAGAACTAAAAACCAGTTTTCTAGCAATGAGAAGAGGTTTTTAAGCTGCTTACACTCTACAAAGAGGTGAAAGAATGACTCTGTCTCTGAACAGAAATGACAACCCTCCCCAACACTATGATTGAGGTGCATCTAATGTCTGTTCATGGCTATTGCCCCGTCTACTTTCCTCCACTTGAGGTTGCCCAACCGTTTGTCAGTGCTTGTACAGGGACCGCCAGTAGCCTTTAGGGGAACCTAAAAACTCAGTCCATCTGCTGGCTTGAACTCCCACCAAGGACCGTGCATGACATACCTTCACACAGAGAGTGTAGACAGCTTTCTTCCCGGCCATCTCAAAAGTGCCCAGTTCTGGAGTAGCAAAAGATAACTACTCCTCCTCACTCCACTCTTCCACTGCAGCACCGATGACACTACTTCATTCAGGAATACTTGATAGCCTGCAGGCAGTGACCTCCATATCTTTGCTCTTAGTTGGCCCAGTATATGACGTGATAATCCCAGTCCTTTCAAGAGCTGCTGGGTCAATGCCCACCAAGTGATCCAGCAGTCCTTAGACATAAGCATAGACTAGCTGAAGACAACAGCCTTGACTGCAGAAGGGGGTTGTTGAACAAGCTTGGAGTCTAAAGGTCATTATCCTGGACCTGATGTCCACCAGGCCCTGCCCACCTTCTTGTACTGGTAAATAGAGTACAGACCCAGTGCTGCCCTGACTTCCACTGCCACTGTTCTTCTTGTACAAGTTCTGCCAGTGGTTGAAGTACACTCATTCTGTGCCACAGAGTGGAAGCAGCCAGGTTATTGGCAACTAAAACTTTCCTCCTGTTGGACAGCTGGGGTAGCGTCCATTTCCATTTAGACAATTTGGTACACACTCTCTCTGCTACACCCTCCCAGTTCTGCTTCTGAAAGTCATCTGTTCCTAAGAAGACACTCAGCAATTTTACTTCATTCCTGACCTACATGAGGTTTCTGCATGCATATGCAGAAACTGTGACCTTTGGGCCCTGAATCCCCCCTAATATGTGAAAACCAGATAGTCTTCCCTGAGATAGAACAGTAGTGGTTCTATTGCTAAGCTATGCAGCTGCCCAGACAATGGGCAACCTTGCCAAATACCTCTTGAGACTGGGATTGGCCGACTCAGTCCATTGCAGTTCCAGAACTGTTTATAAAAGTCAGATGGTAATCCATCAACACCGGGTGACCGGTCTGAAGCGAGATGACTCACTGCAATGGTGAGCTCCTCCAGTGTGATGTCACAATCCAGAGCCATGGTTGATTCAGCGTCTATCTGAGGAAGTCCATGTAAAAGTTGTGCAGTGCAGTCCGAATTACAGTTCTCTGCAGTGTACAGGGTGGAGTAAAAATCCACTGTGTGCTTGCACATTTCTTTGATCTCTGTGGTCACTCACACAGACCATCTGTTTACTTTGAGCTGTCGAGTGATCAAAGTTAAAAAAAAAGTACTTGGAGTGTCCATATCTGCAAGGGTGGTGAAGCTGTCAACAATGCTCCCTTTACTTTCTCATCAAGACATGCCCCTGGTCATTTCGAGACTGGACTACTGCAGATCTCTACTGGCAGGTCTTCCTCTGAATGCAATTTGTCCACTGCAAATGATCCAAAATGCAGCTGTGTGACTTAAGTAAGTTCTCCCACACCACCTCCCACACCACCTCCCACACCTGCTCCTCCACTGGCTTCCGGTAGCTTCATCAGGTTCAAAGCACTGATGGTTGCCTACAAAGACAAGAATGGACCAACAGACCATCTCTCAGGGCAAAAGGTAGGTCTTTATCTATACTCTTCTCTGTTCTAGCACTGTGGTGGTGGAAAGAAATTCCCCTAAATGTCCGAACAGCTGAGTCATTGACCATCTTCAAACAATGGATTAAGACCTACCTCTTCCTGAAACACTTAAACTAGCTCTTATTTTTCCCTGTTTGTTTTATGTATTGTTGTATGTTGTATGTAGATTAAAAAAAAACTCCCAACAGAGTTTTTAGGCTAATGGTCTCCTAAGTCTGTGACCTATTGAACCAGTGTTAATGTATTCACTGACAAAGACTTTAAAGTACTTTTGTACATCACTCTGGATAAGAGAGTCTGTCAAATGCCAGAAATGTAAATGTAAATGAAACGCCCCAATCTCGTTCCTCTTTTGTTGTAGAGTCATTAGTAAACTGGGATCCTGGGTAGTCACCATCTTGAGCTGAATAAAGTGTATCCCCCTTTTTTTGTAGTCTGCTTTGCTCTGGTGCTTGACATTGCAGTGTACTGTTGACAGAACATCTTAATCATTATCTTTCCAACATCCCACCACTGTCTCAGATTTTTCAAAATCCACTTTATTTGTATTCCAGTGCTCCCAGAAGAGCAAATTAGTTCAAATTGCACACAAAAACATCATCCTGGAGTAATTTTCTTTAAAAATCCCCGAAGGATGGTTTGCTGGAGAGGTGTGACAAGACTACTATAACAGAAACTAATTGATGCTCAGAAAAACTTACTGGGCAGATTAAGCAATCAATGATCCTACTACTGAAATGCTTGGAAACATAAATTCTGTCCAGTCGTGCTGCACTAGTTCTGCCATCGGAAACCTTTACCCAAGTGTCCTGTCTAACTGAGGGATTTTTTTCCCTCCTCATATCCAAAAGATTGAATTCTTTTAAAAGTTTTGAGAGGCTGACAGCAGAATGTATGACTGGTTTTTCGGTGGTGTTATCCATAGTGAAGACTACTGTGCAATTCCAGTCGCCCCCTATAACAAAACATCCTTCATGACCATACCGCTTTAGTGCATCACTCAGTCTGTTCAAAAACACAACACGCTCAATCCCAATATTCGGTGCATAAACATTTACAAAATAAAAAATGACACCTTTAATTTCAGCTCAAACTATTAGTAAATGTTTCTTCACTATCTCCTCCTTGTGTAAGATTTTGACTGTGGAGAACAGAATAGCCACCCCTGCACTAAAATCTGTGCCATGACTCTGTAGGCATGCTGTCCCTCCCACCACACTGTCCATTCATCCTCATCATCAACATCACTGTGTGTTTCTTGAAGAACATCAAGTTTTTTTTTCCAGTATGACCTCTGCCACTAGTGCACTTTTATGTCCACCCCTCCCACCACTGATGTTAAGAGAGCCTACTCTGAACACCTCCATTTTAAAGTGGAAAGGGAAAAACAGAAAAAAGAACAGATGAAGGAGAAAAAAGGAGCCTGTGTAGTGCATGACTGGTTTAGACAAAGCTAACATTTTCTCTTTGACATTTTTCTCATTTTTTCGCAAAGCTGCAACATGTTTCTTCAATTGAAACCACGTCTGTTGGCTCAAGAGCTCCGGCCCCACACTCTTCTGAAGCTGAACCACTGACTTTAAAAACTCGTCTTCATCAGGAAAGAATTTTTTAAGAGTCACCTGTTTTCCGAATGTCTCATCTAGAAAGTTCTTCACTTCCTCTAAAGTGTACTGGGACTGCTCTGCCTGAAAGGACCCCTGGGAGATTCCTGTGATATTTCAAAATCACTTTCATTGACACTGTTTCCAGTATCACCCTCATCTGGTAATGAGTTATTTGCTGTGAGATCTGCATTAGTTATCATACCAGACCACAAGGTATTGTTATCTTTTACCTCAGCCATGATCTCATCACTCTGCATTACTATCGCACTGGTAGAAGGAAATACACTTTCGCGGGGATGGGGGGCGCCGACTCAGGGCGACTGGGAGGTGCCACACTTTTCTCGTCATGACCTCGGACAACCTCGGCCCTCCCGATGAGCTCCTCCAGATCCAC
>NC_080737.1:1212023-1237023 GCF_019097595.1 Hemibagrus wyckioides
TTGTGTGAGTGAGTGTGTGTGTGTTTGTGTGAGTGTTTGTGTGAGTTTGTGTGTGTGTGAGTGTTTGTGTGAGTGAGTGTGTGAGTGTTTGTGTGAGTTTGTGTGTGTGTGAGTGTTTGTGTGAGTGAGTGTGTGAGTGTTTGTGTGAGTTTGTGTTTGTGTGAGTGTTTGTGTGAGTGAGTGTGTGAGTGTTTGTGTGAGTTTGTGTGTGTGTGAGTGTTTGTGTGAGTGTTTGTGTGAGTTTGTGTGTGTGTGAGTGTTTGTGTGAGTGAGTGTGTGAGTGTTTGTTTGAGTTTGTGTGTGTGTGAGTGTTTGTGTGAGTGAGTGTGTGAGTGTTTGTGTGAGTTTGTGTGTGTGTGAGTGTGTGTGTGTGTTTGTGTGAGTGAGTGTGTGAGTGAGTGTGTGAGTGTTTGTGTGAGTGAGTGTGTGAGTGTTTGTGTGAGTTTGTGAGTGTGTGAGTGTTTGTGTGAGTTTGTGTGTGTGTGAGTGTTTGTGTGAGTGAGTGAGTGAGTGTGTGAGAGTGTGTGAATGAGTGAGTGAGTGAGTGAGTGAGTGAGTGTGTGTGAATGAGTGAGTGAGTGAGTGTGTGAGTGAATGAGTGAGTCTCTGAGTGAGTGTGTGAGTGAATGAGTGAGTCTCTGAGTGAGTGTGTGAGTGAATGAGTGAGTCTCTGAGTGAGTGTGTGAGCGTTTCATTGTGTGAGTGTTTGAGTGAGTCCTTGTTTTTGTGTCAGTGTGTGAGTGTGTGAGTGAGTCCTTGTTTTTGTGTGAATGTGTGTGTGTGAGTGTGTGAGTGTTTGTGTGTGTGTGTGAGTTTGTGTGTGTGTGAGTGTGTGTGTGTGTGAGTGTTTGTGTGTGTGAGTGTTTGTGTGTGTGAGTGTGTGTGTGTGAGTTTGTTTGTGTGTGCGTGTTTGTGTGTATGTGTGTGTTTGTGTGAGTTTTGTGTGAGTTTGTGTGTGTTTGTGTGTGTTAGTGTTTGTGTGTGTGTATGTGTGAGTGTTTGTGTGAGTGTTTGTGTGTGTGTGAGTGTTTGTGTGAGTTTGTGTGTGTATGTGTTAGTGTTTGTGTGTGTGTGTGTTAGTGTTTGTGTGTGTGTGTATGTGTCAGTGTTTGTGTGAGTGTTTGTGTGAGTTTGTGTGTGTGTGAGTGTTTGTGTGAGTGAGTGTGTGAGTGTTTGTGTGAGTTTGTGTGTGTGTGAGTGTTTGTGTGAGTGAGTGTGTGAGTGTTTGTGTGAGTTTGTGTGTGTGTGAGTGTTTGTGTGAGTGAGTGTGTGAGTGTTTGTGTGAGTGAGTGTGTGAGTGTTTGTGTGAGTTTGTGTGTGTGTGAGTGTTTGTGTGAGTGAGTGTGTGTGTGTTTGTGTGAGTGTTTGTGTGAGTTTGTGTGTGTGTGAGTGTTTGTGTGAGTGAGTGTGTGAGTGTTTGTGTGAGTTTGTGTGTGTGTGAGTGTTTGTGTGAGTGAGTGTGTGAGTGTTTGTGTGAGTTTGTGTTTGTGTGAGTGTTTGTGTGAGTGAGTGTGTGAGTGTTTGTGTGAGTTTGTGTGTGTGTGAGTGTTTGTGTGAGTGTTTGTGTGAGTTTGTGTGTGTGTGAGTGTTTGTGTGAGTGAGTGTGTGAGTGTTTGTTTGAGTTTGTGTGTGTGTGAGTGTTTGTGTGAGTGAGTGTGTGAGTGTTTGTGTGAGTGAGTGTGTGAGTGAGTGTGTGAGTGTTTGTGTGAGTGAGTGTGTGAGTGTTTGTGTGAGTTTGTGTGTGTGTGAGTGTTTGTGTGAGTGAGTGTGTGAGTGTTTGTGTGAGTTTGTGTTTGTGTGAGTGTTTGTGTGAGTGAGTGTGTGAGTGTTTGTGTGAGTTTGTGTGTGTGTGAGTGTTTGTGTGAGTGTTTGTGTGAGTTTGTGTGTGTGTGAGTGTTTGTGTGAGTGAGTGTGTGAGTGTTTGTTTGAGTTTGTGTGTGTGTGAGTGTTTGTGTGAGTGAGTGTGTGAGTGTTTGTGTGAGTGAGTGTGTGAGTGTTTGTGTGAGTTTGTGTGAGTTTGTGTGTGTGTGAGTGTGTGTGTGTGTTTGTGTGAGTGAGTGTGTGAGTGAGTGTGTGAGTGTTTGTGTGAGTGAGTGTGTGAGTGTTTGTGTGAGTTTGTGAGTGTGTGAGTGTTTGTGTGAGTTTGTGTGTGTGTGAGTGTTTGTGTGAGTGAGTGTGTGTGTGTGTTTGTGTGAGTGAGTGTGTGAGTGAGTGTGTGAGTGTTTGTGTGAGTGAGTGTGTGAGTGTTTGTGTGAGTTTGTGTGTGTGTGAGTGTTCGTGTGAGTGAGTGTGTGAGTGTTTGTGTGAGTTTGTGTGTGTGTGAGTAAGTGTGTGAGTGAGTGTTTGAGTGTTTGTGTGAGTTTGTGTGTGTGTGTGAGTGTTTGTGTGAGTGAGTGTGTGAGTGTTTGTGTGAGTTTGTGTGTGTGTGAGTGTTTGTGTGAGTGAGTGTGTGTTTGTGTGAGTTTGTGTGTGAGTGTTTGTGTGAGTTTGTGAGTGTGTGAGTGTTTGTGTGAGTTTGTGTGTGTGTGAGTAAGTGTGTGAGTGTTTGTGTGAGTGAGTGTGTGAGTGTTTGTGTGAGTTTGTGTGTGTGTGAGTAAGTGTGTGAGTGTTTGTGTGAGTAAGTGTGTGAGTGTTTGTGTGAGTGTGTGAGTGTTTGTGTGAGTTTGTGTGTGTGTGTGAGTTTTTGTGTGAGTGAGTGTGTGAGTGAGTGTTTGAGTTTGTGTGTGTGTGTGTGAGTGTTTGTGTGAGTGAGTGTGTGAGTGTTTGTGTGAGTTTGTGTGTGTGTGAGTAAGTGTGTGAGTGAGTGTTTGAGTGTGTCATGGCAGAGGATTGAGTGTGAGAACCTGAACACTGAGCACTCTGGTTTCCTGTGTTCTGTTGTTCTGAGCCCCACACACACTTCCGTTATCTACACTGGCATCGTCGCTCCGCTGCAGAAGTACTGAAAAAGCTTTGAGGTTTTGTTCGATGTCGTCGAGCTCAATGTCTTCTCCTCTGCTAGACGTTTCATTTGTCCTGATGTGAGTTGCAGGGAGGAACAAAGGATGAACCCCACACTGCAGTGTTCATGAGACAATCTCAGACTCTAACACTCACTCAGATCATTTTATCTCATTGTCCTGATCAAGGTGAAAGGTGTTTGTCTAGTTTTGTGTAAATGCATCAAAAAATTCAGTCTACAGATCTTCAGATCTTCTTCAGTGTTCGGATCTTCAGTTGTTCTTCAGTCTACAGATCTTCAGATCTTCTTCAGTGTTCAGATCTTCAGATGTTCTTCAGTCTACAGATCTTCAGATCTTCTTCAGTGTTCAGATCTTCAGATGTTCTTCAGTCTACAGATCTTCTTGCTGTAGTAACTGATTCCACAGGTCTCTTCCAGCCCTCATCCATCTCCATCTGTTTATCTCTGATGGCAGATACCTGACCTGTGGACTTTTCTACTGGAGGGGTCAGGTGCTAAAGAAAAAGAAAAATCTCTATCACATTGCTGTTTGCTTTGTGTGGTTTCGTTTTCTTCATGCCTACATGTGGCTTCCAGTTTCCTCCCCTACTAGACGTATATGTATATGTATTTATGTCATAGTGGTATGTACATTAGGGGAGGTGTGATGAACTTTACAGCAGACAGGATGAGAGAGCAGTGATCACTTCACACTGAGAAATCTGCATCAGGTCGCCTCTGATTCTCACCATGAAGCACCTTGATCAGTTATTGCAGACAAATGTGGGACGTTTTGGGACATTCCATCTTGGTCTCTTGATTCTGGAGAACACTGTGGATGATAACTTCTTCTGTCCCTGCAAACATGACTACAACCATGCGATTTGTTTTTTATACGCTTTTGTCCCTGCGATTGCCAGCTTACTTGGCACTTTGTGTTTCATGGACCTGGATGGAATAGAAAGAATAGTGTACTCTCTTCTCAATATACTTACCTGGCTGTCTCTGTTTTTCCTTGATGGCCGATACCTGGCCTGCGCATATTCAAACTGGAAAGGTGTGTACACAAAATCTGACACTTTGGGAATAGAAAAATGGTGCAAGCCGACAGGAAATGAAACCTCAGAGTACAGGAGTCAGGAGAGGACTCTGGAGCTTATGGCCATTTCTCAGGTGAGTTCTGAGGAACACTGACATGTTCTAATCAACACTAATATCAGTTCATTCCTACAGTCTTGTCCATGTCTTGTTCCTACTGATAGAGTTTTTTCCACATTATATATCATCTAAAAGTGTTTATCATCAGCTGTGTGTCAGTGAGAGAGAAAAGTCTGGTCTTTAACCCTGTGTGTGTGTCAGGAGTTTTACTGTGTGAATGAGTGACTGCATTCAGAGTCACAGCAACATCACAAATGAAGCAAATTACATCTGGAAAAATCTATACTTCCTCTAAAATAATACAGATTTATTGTGCATTATATGTTCTCCTTGAAATATTCTCTTATTTAAACAATCCTTTTCTCATTACAGTTTACAGGTTTTGTCCTGATGATAGTAGTTATTGGTGGCTTTGTACTGTTCAAGTACTGCAAACGCTGTAAGCAAGAACCACTAGCCAACACTGGAGCACCGGAGCAACCTCCACCAGACGAAGGTTAATAAACAACAGAGCTTTAACATATTAAGCATATTGAAAACAATAAAGCTTCATCTGATAGGATTATGTTGAGTAAGACTTTATTTTCTCTGTGATTTTACAGGAGTTCCACTGCAGAGTAAGCAGATGCCTCAAGAAGAACAGGAATAATATTTAATATAAATGTTAAAAGTGTGTTGTTTAGAAGTTCTTATAATACAACAGTTAAACATTTCTGCTTTAATTTGTTTTAGAAATAGTGTTTATTTGTCACATATACATTACAGCACAGTGAAATTCTTTCTTCACATATCCCATCCTTGGAGGTTGGGGTCAAAGCACAGCGTCAACCATGATACAGCAGAGAGGGTTAAGGGCCTTGCTCAAGGGCCCAACAGTGGCAACTTGGTGGTGCTGGGGCTTGAACCCCCAATCTTCTGGTCAACGACCCAGAGCCTTAACCACTTGAGTTATAACTTTTGCGCTAGCTCATGTATTAGAGACAAATTTAAATGTAAGATTTATATATGAATATACACACACTGTACATTATTCAGTGGTCATGTAATTAAAGCTGATGTAATATCTTTATTTAGTCTATAATAAAAATACATTTTTAAAAAATAGTCTTTGAATTATTCATTTTGTCCGCAGGCATGATGAGAATGGAGGTCAGAGGTCAACAGGTCAGAGTGACCTCATGAAGTGTCCTGTAAGTGGACGTGTTTATTTATCATTTACAGAAGGAGTCTCCAGTATCAGAGCAGATTTAGAGCTGATTACATTCTACTGTTTTACTTTATTAAACACAATCACATGAAAATAAAGGAGTAAATTAGACCAAAAAAAAAAAAACGCCATTAGAGAGAGTTAGCAGAGAGAGTTAATCTAGCCATGGGGGTCACAGTCCAGTGACCTCTGTACCCATCCCAAGCCCAGATAAATAGAGAGGGTTGTGTCAGGAAGGGCATCCGGCGTAAAACATTGCCAAATGTAATCATGCGAATCGTCAGTACTCTAAATTGTCGGTCGAGGCCCGGGTTAACAACGACCGCCATCGGCACCGTTGACCTACAGGGCGCCGGGGAAATTGGGCTACTGTTGGTCGAAGAAGTAGAGGAGGGAGGAGAGTGCGTAGACAGAGAGAGAAGAGGAAAGGTAAGAGTGTAGGACTGAGAATAGGAACTCTGAATGTTGGTACTATGACAGGGAAAGGTAGAGAGCTGGCTGATATGATGGACAGAAGGAAGGTGGATATACTGTGTGTACAGGAGACCAGGGGGAAGGGTAGCAAGGCTCGTAGTATAGGAGCAGGATTCAAGCTGTTTTATTATGGTGTGGATAGTAAGAGAAATGGGGTAGGTGTGGTCCTGAAGGAGGAGTTTGTGAGGAATGTTCTGGAGGTGATGAGAGTGTCAGACAGGGTGATGAGTCTGAAGTTAGAGGTTGAAGGGGTGATGTTGAATGTTGTTAGTGGTTATGCCCCACAGGTAGGTTGTGAGTTAGAGGAGAAAGAGAGATTCTGGAGAGAATTAGATGAGATGATAGAGAGTATTCCCACGGGGGAGAGAGTGGTGATAGGAGCACATTTTAATGGACATGTTGGTGAGGGGAACACAGGTGATGAGGAGGTGAGGGGCAAGTTTGGAATTAGTTATGTGGTTAACACAGCAACTATAGGGAGATAAAGTTGATGAGCCATACAATGAAGCTCTGGGAGAGAGTAGTGGAAGCTAGGTTAAGGAAGGTAGTGGAAATTTGTGAGCTGCAGTATGGCTTCATGCCCAGAAAGAGCACAACAGATGCAATTTTTGCTCTGAGAATGTTGATGGAGAAGTATAGGGATGGTCAGAGAGAGCTGCACTGTGTGTTTGTAGACTTGGAGAAAGCGTATGACAGGGTGCCAAGAGAAGAGCTGTGGTACTGTATGAGGAAGTCAGGAGTAGCAGAGAAGTATGTCAGAGTGGTGCAGGACATGTATGAGAGGAGCAGGACAGTGGTGAGGTGTGCTGTAGGGCAGACAGAGGAGTTCAGAGTGGAGGTGGGACTGCATCAGGGATCGGCTCTAAGCCCCTTCCTGTTTGCTATGCTGATGGACCAGTTGTCAGAGGAGGTCAGACAGGAGTCTCCTTGGACAATGATGTTTGCAGATGACATTGTGATCTGTAGTGAGAGCAGGGAGCAGGTGGAGGAAAACCTGGAGAGGTGGAGGTTTGTGCTGGAGAGAAGAGGAATGAAAGTCAGTGGTAGTAAGACTGAGTACATGTGTGTGAATGACAGGGAGGGAAGTGGAACAGTAAGATTACAGGGTGAAGAGGTGAAGAAGGGACAGGAGTTTAAGTACTTGGGGTCAACAGTCCAGAGTAATGGAGAGTGTGGGAAAGAGGTAAAGAAGCGAGTGCAGGCAGGTTGGAATGGGTGGAGAAAGGTGTGGGGAGTTCTGTGTGATAGAAAAATATCAGCGAGAATCAAGGGGAAGGTGATACAGGACAGTGGTGAGACCGGCCATGCTGTATGGTTTAGAGACAGTATCACTGAGACAGAGACAGGAGTCAGAGCTGGAGGTAGCAGAGCTGAAGATGTTGAGGTTCTCTTTGGGAGGGACACGGTTGGACAGGATTAGGAACGAGTACATCAGAGGGACGACTCATGTTGGACGTTTGGGGGACAAAGTTAGGGAGGACAGATTAAGATGGTTTGGACATGTCCAGAGGAGGGAGAGTGAGTATATTGGTAGGAGAATGTTGGACATGGAGCTGCCAGGCAGGAGGAAAAGAGGAAGGCCAAAGAGGAGGTATATGGATGTAATAAATGAGGAGATGAAGCTAGTGGGTGTAAGTGTTGAGGATGCAGAAGATAGGGATAGGTGGAGAGAGACGATTCGCTGTGGTGACCCCTGAAGGGAAAAGCCCAAAGAAGAAGAAGAAAGATCAGACTCTGGCAAGCTCGACGTGGGTGATGATGAGTGGTATGTCACTGAATTGCTTCTTGAGAGAGGGCAATCAGTGGTGTTCATGCTGTTGAGTTTTGTGCACTGTTGCTAAGCTAATTCAACATTTGCTTATATGTATTTCCAGCCAAGAGCACTGTGTGGCTCAAGTCCTGTGCCTGTCAAGGCAGCACGCTGGATTAGGTCATTATTTCACGGCTTCGTGAATCCTTTTCCTCCTCTCAGCTGATTTTAATACCTCCACCTCAGTTCTGGGAGCTTGCTTTGCTGTTAAAGAGATGCTTGCAGGTTATCTCTCCCCTTCATTGGCTGCAGTGAGAAAGTCTGCATTTTCACTGAGGTCCTGTTGGGCCACATCAGCCTTATAAGGAAGGCCTACAATCCTGCAGGTTAAACCGTTGCGGTTGTACTGAGCTGACCTGCTAAAGGAGCTCATCTGCAGGAAGGGGCCCATAAGTGAGGTCTGAACTCTGCTAGGGCACAGATTTAGCCCTCTGTGCCACAAATCAGACATCATAATTTCATTTAGTTGCCGCAGGGAGGCAATCTGACAGAGATAAAAGAAAGGGACAAACCTTTCTCTTAGACATCCTGATGTCTCTTAAGGGCCTGTTCTTCCTTTGCTGCAGTGAGGAGCTAGGGCTAGGCCAGTACCCACCAGCCCCAGCCTGGCCTGCTAAGGCAGGAAAAGAAGTCTATATATATATATATATATACCGAGATTGAAATGTCTTGGTTAACAAGAAGGATGGGGCTGCACCCAATTTTAGACCTATGTGCTCCGAATTGTATGCTGAAATATACAAGTCAAGGATGTAAACATTCAAGGTCACTGTGTTGCAGATCAGGTCTGAGGACTGAGGACTGATGATAATCCCGAAGGGTGCGTCTTTACATATGCATCCTGCCAAAGCACAGGAGACTCCCCTGGTTTGCTTTCGGGGAGAAACGTACCAGTGCCGGATTCCATTTAGGTGTAGTCTTATTGTTCATCCTCACAGAGTGCATGGAGGCTGCTCTATCTTCATTGCATGCCCGGGGCATCCATGTACTCAATTATCCAGATGACTGGCTCATCTTGGCTCAATCGAGGGAAGTGGCAGCTATTGAGATGATGTGTCTGCCCACATGAGGTCCCTAGGCCTCAACCCAGTGTGCTTTCTCCATCTCTGAGAACCACCTTCTGGGAGTTTGCGATGCACCCACTATGCGGGCATGTCTGTCTCCTGCTTTGAGGTATTGCATCCTTCCTGCTGTAAAGGTCTGACTTAAAAATCTGACTAGACCAGTGCCTCTCTGCATCTCAGGCTTAGAGGGTGCTCGGCTCATGAATGTAGCAGCCAATGCTATGTTTCAACTCTGGCTCAGGAGTTTTGCTGACTCCTTTTCAGGGTCACAAGAGTTACATGTCATGAGATTCATACCCTTCTTATGTGGACAGACCCCAGTTTCTCACCTTGGGTCCCACCTTAGAGTGTGTCCTTGTCACAGGACTCTTTCAGATGCCCCCCTCTCGGGCTGGGGAGCGGCCCTAGATGGCTGCCCTGCCCATGGCATTTAGGAGGGCTCCTGTCTTTCATGGCACACTGATTGCCTGAAGATGGGGGCTATGTTTCTAGTGCTGAAAAACTTTCTTCTAAAATTCAGGGGCTACCTTTGGAGGTCCCCTTCTTCAATCATTAGGGCGGTCTGTGTTTGCACCCTCTGTTCAGGTTGTTGCACCAGATCTGGCCCTAGGTAGAGACCAGATTTCTCTTGCTGAGAGCGATTTACTCTCCAGAGCACATGATCGGGAAGCAGGCTTCCTGCTGAGGCACGGGCTGAGGATCTTCATCCTTAGGTGGTGGAATGCATATTGCTTGCCCGTGTCCAACAGGAAAAAAGGGCTTGAATGAAGAAACAAACAAACAAAAATCTTCCATATCGTTGTTTGTGTCCAGCATCGAATAATTATTTGACCGTGAATGTCTGGAATGCAGTTTTGTGAATTTATGACTGAAATAAAGCTGCTCACATCGGCGCGTGCTTTCACTTTGCAAAAGGCAGTGAGTATTTAGTGAGTATATATTTGTGGTATGTTGTTTTTCTAGAGTACCATGATTTTATTATGTTACATTTCGTCCGCTTTACAAAAGTTGCCACTCTTTGTGATCTGAGTATATAATGACTGAAATAAAGCTGCTCACATGCGCGCGCACTTCCACATTGCAAACCGCAGCGTTTTGATCAAAAGTCCGATGAAAGCGCGCGCCGATGTGAACGGCTTTATTTCAGTCATAAACAGTGACAACTTTTGCTAAGCAGACGAAATGTAAAATCAGTAATAGTACCACAGAAAAACAACATAGCACCAATATACACTCAATAAATAAACCCTAAATAAAAGTGAAAGCGCGCGCCGATGTGAGCAGCTGTATTCCAGTCATCATATACTCAGATCACCAAAAAAAATAGCACGATATGAACAGATTTATTTCAGTCATAAACAGTGGCCACTTTTGCTCAGCAGACAAAATGTAAAACAAATAATATAATAGTACCCCAGAAAAATAACATAGTTGTCTGTGAATGGCTGGAATGTGGTTGTGAATATGTCTTTTAGCAAATGTTCCAAAAGAATTGCATTTCAATGAAAATTTCAGAAACCATGCTTTATTTTTTGTTTCTCTCAACAAATTTCATCCCTGAAGAATGTCTCTTCTCTCAGTGCAGACCTGCACCAGCAGCTAAAACCCATGAAGGAATTCATCCCACACTCATAACAGGCGGTTAGAGGCTAGTTTCAGTTTCACTTCCACATTCAGCAACTGTCTGTGAATATTTTACTATTTTCCATGATCACTCCTTTCTTTATCACAATCAGGATTGAATCATTTCTTTTTTAAGCATTTATCCACATTTAATCATGTTATTAATCTACAAGCATGTTGTTTAATGCTGTACCAGTGCCTTCTAATGGTCTGAGAGTGTTAGGGTGAAAAGCTCAGTATAGGATCTGTTTCATTATATCATCTGTTTTAGAATTTGATCCTTTTTATGATTCATTTCAGTATATGATGAATTTTAGTATATGATCTGTTTTAGAATGTGTACAATCTGTTTCAGTATATTATCTGTTTTAGTGTTTGATCTGTTTCAGTATATGATTTTTTTGTATATGATCTCTTTTAGTATTTGATCTGATTTAGTATACCATATGATCTGTTTCAGTACATGATCTGTTTTAGTGTTCGAACTGTTTTGGAATCTATATGACATGTTTATAATGTAGATGATCTGTTTCAGTATTTGATACGTTTCAGTATTTGTTTTAGTAAATGATCTTTTTCAGTGTATGATCTGTTTTCTGTCAACTTTCGTTTGTATATGAATCAATTAATCAAAAAAAAAGAGAAAATGATAAAGAAAAAGATAATATCAAAACTTAAAATGCTAAGAGATATTATAGAGAGATCTTAAAAGACTTAGAGATAACCAACTAGTAATTCATCAACATGGTGGGAGTGTAGACTGTTCGTTGTTCCTTCTTATTTCTTATCAATGTTCTAAGATTCTTTATGTATCTAGAATACCTTGGAAAGTCCTCATGTTCTAGAGTATACTGGGTACAGGATAGATACAGAACTATGGATGTGGGCATCTAGATGTTAAATTTGAGCCACAGACACAGAAAAGAGTTTAGAGAAAGTGTTGAGGTTTAGGAGGTTGGTGGTTGAGGGTCAGATGAGGGAGAAGAGCTGTGTGTAGAATAAAGTTCTAACTGCTTGCATCCATTCATAATATGAAAAACCATGTTGTTTAATCTCAGCTGCTGGTTACAGAATTAATCTAAACAGTCACTGGAAGGTAGCCTGCAGCATAACAATGTTGTCATAATTCAAATTATTCTGCATGATTAATATCATCCTGCTTTACTGAAATCTATGGCTACGAGCTAATTGTTAAGTAGACACAATATCCTCTTTTGGTAATCCAAAGTTCTGAAATACATGCTCAAAGATTGCCTTGGTGGGTTTCTATAGCTGTGGGAAGACCCTTGAAGGGAATTAGCTTATATGCCTTGGAGAACTGGTCTATGATAACCATGATGGTGGTAAACCCTTTTGACTCCAGGAGGTCGGTTATAAAGTCCACTGAGATGTGGGACCAAGGACGTTGAGGGATGGGTAGTGGCTGTAGCAGGCCCTCGGGTAACTGTCGGCTTGAGCAAACTTGAGCACAGGTGTCACAGGATTCCACATATGCTTGAATGTCCCGCAGGCTCGATGGCTACCAGAATCGTTGTCCCACTAGCTGGGCCATATGCTGAATGCCCGGGTGGCCCGAACTGTGGGATTCATGAGTCCATTGAATGACCTGACGGCGGAACAAGGTGGGGACATAAAGCTTGGATGGGGGACACATTGCTGGAGGAGGGTTTTGTGCATGAGCACTTTGGATCTCCTCTACCAGGTTCCATTGGTTCGGTGCAAAGATAAGGGTGGATGGAAGAATGGGTTCTGGATGAGTAATTACATTTCTGATTTCTTGCTGCCTGGAGACAGTGTCAACTTAACCATTCTTAGACCCTGGATGATACACTATATTGCCAAAAGTATTCGCTCACCTGCCTTGACTCGCATATGAACTTAAGTGACATCCCATTCCTAATCCATAGGGTTCAATATGACGTCGGTCCACCCTTTGCAGCTATAACAGCTTCAACTCTTCTGGGAAGGCTGTCCACAAGGTTTAGGAGTGTGTTTATGGGAATTTTTGACCATTCTTCCAGAAGTGCATTTGTGAGGTCACACACTGATGTTGGATGAGAAGGCCTGGCTCTCAGTCTCCGCTCTAATTCATCCCAAAGTGTTCTATCGGGTTGAGGTCAGGACTCTGTGCAGGCCAGTCAAGTTCATCCACACCAGACTCTGTCATCCATGTCTTTATGGACCTTGCTTTGGTCACTGGTGCACGGTCATGTTGGAAGAGGAAGGGACCAGCTCCAAACTGTTCCCACAAAGTTGGGAGCATGGAATTGTCCAAAATGTCTTGGTATGCTGAAGCATTCAGAGTTCCTTTCACTGGAACTAAGGGGCCAAGCCCAGCTCCTGAAAAACAACCCCACACCATAATCCCCCCTCCACCAAACTTTACACTTGGCACAATGCAGTCAGACAAGTACCGTTCTCCTGGCAACCGCCAAACCCAGACTCGTCCATCAGATTGCCAGATGGAGAAGCGCGATTCGTCACTCCAGAGAACGCGTCTCCACTGCTCTAGAGTCCAGTGGCGGCGTGCTTTACACCACTGCATCTGACGCTTTGCATTGCACTTGGTGATGTATGGCTTGGATGCAGCTGCTCGGCCATGGAGACCCATTCCATGAAGCTCTCTGCGCACTGTTCTTGAGCTCATCTGAAGGCCACATGAAGTTTGGAGGTCTGTAGCGATCGACTCTGCAGAAAGTTGGTGACCTCTTCACACTATGCGCCTCAGCATCCGCTGACCCCGCTCCGTCAGTTTACGTGGCCTACCACTTCGTGGCTGAGTTGCTGTCGTTCCCAAACACTTCCACGTTCTTATAATACAGCTGACAGTTGACTGTGGAATATTTAGGAGCGAGGAAATTTCACGACTGGATTTGTTGCACAGGTGGCATCCTATCACAGTTCCACGCTGGAATTCACTGAGCTCCTGAGAGCGACCCATTCTTTCACAAATGTTTGTAAAAACAGTCTGCATGCCTAGGTGCTTGATTTTATACACCTGTGACCATGGAAGTGATTGGAACACCTGATTCTGATTATTTGGATGGGTGAGCGAATACTTTTGGCAATATAGTGTATTTGATGGTAAACTGAAATCTGGAGAAGAACAGGGCCCACCTAGCTTGGTGCGGATTCAGTTGCTTAGCCCCTGAAGATATTCCAGGTTGCGATGATCTGTAAGAATAAGGAAAGGGTGACGAGCTCCCTCCAGGCAATGACGCCATTCCTCGAGAGTCTCCTTTATGGATAGTAACTCCCTGTTGCCCACATCGTAGTTTATTTCCGTGGCTGTAAATTTTCTGGAGCAGAAGGTGCAGGGGTGCAATTACTAGGATTCCCGTGACATTGAGAGAGCACTGCCCCTATTCCACAGCTCGAGGCATCAACCTCCAACACAAATGGGAGGTCAGGGTCTGAATTACAGAGAATAGGGGCTGAGGTGAAGCTGTTCTTTAGTTTGCGGAACGTCTCTCTGGCCGAGTCAGTCCAACTGAGTTTCTTAGGTTTGTTCTTTAGCAGCGACATAAGGGGACTAGCAATGGTGCTGTAATTCCTGATGAACCGCCTGTAGAAATTGGCCAACCCCAGGAATCGTTGTAATTCCTTGACAGTGTTAGGTTCGGGCCACTTTTAGTTTTTTTTTAGTTTTAGTTTGATCCATTTCCATGCCTATGGGTGAAAGCACATACCCAAGAAAGGTGATGGTCCGCTGGTGGAATTCACACTTTACGAGTTTAACAAAGAGATGGTTCTATAGCAGTCTTTGCAATACTGTATGGACATGCAGAATGTGGGTTTTGAGGGAGTCAGAATAGATTAAGATGTCAACAATGTATACAATGACATAGCGATTGAGCACATCTCTTAAGATCTTATTGATGAAAGACGGAAAAACTGCCGGGGCATGACCAAGTACCGATAATGTCCATTACTGGTGTGAAAAGCTGTTTTCCACTCATCCCCCTCCTTGATCCTGATCAGTTTGTAAGCACTTCTCAGATCTAACTTAGTAAATATCTTGGCTCCATGTAGGTGTTCTAAGGTTGCAGGAACAAGAGGTGTCCATCTTCCATTGTTATGCCGATGATACCCAGTTATATATCTCATCAAAACCAGATGAAATATCTAATTTGTCTAGATTAACTGAGTGTGTTAAAGATATTAGAGATTGGATGACCGATAATTTCCTATTACTAAATTCTGACGAGACAGAGATATTACTTATTGGCCCAAAAACCAGTACACAGAAGCTCTCGCAATTCAGCTTGCATCTAGAAGGATGTACTGTTACCACTAGCTGGACAGTGAAAGACCTGGGTGTAATATTAGACAGCAACTTATCCTTTAAACATCATATTTCCAATATGACAAAAACAGCCTTCTTCCATCTTAGAAATATTGCCAAGCTTAGGAACATTTTATCTGTATCTGATGCAGAAAAGCTAGTTCATGTATTCCTGACCTCCAGACTGGACTACTGTAATGCATTACTAGGTGTTTGTCCTGCATCTTCAATAAACAAGCTACAGTTAGTCCAGAATGCAGCTACCAGAGTTCTTACCAGATCAAGAAAATATGATCATATAACCCCAATATTATCATCCCTGCACTGGCTACCTGTTAAACTTAGAATTGATTATAAATTAGCTCTACTCACGTTCAAGGCTCTAATTGGTTTAGCTCCCACCTATCTCTCCAGTCTCCTAACACGTTACAATCCACCACGCTCTTTAAGATCACAAAACTCTGGACATTCTAGTAGTTCCCAGAATATTAAAGTCCACAAAAGGGGGTAGAGCGTTTTCGTATTTAGCTCCTAAACTTTGGAATAGTCTTCCTGACAGTGTTCGGGGCTCAGACACAGTCTCCCAGTTTAAATGTAGACTAAAGACTTATCTCTTTATCCTGACATACATCTAACACATCCCATAACCTTGTGCTCCAGTACATCTGATTAAATACACATTATCATCTAGTGCTGCTAATATTATGAACAGCAGCTACGCTAATTCCTTTCCACCTGTTCCTTTTTCTACCCATCCCGAGGCATGCCAGCTCCAGTACACAGAGGCCAACCCTGTGAGGATCCTCAGGCATCCAGAGATGGATCAACTTCAGCTGTATTCTGCTTCATGAGGATTTGGGTATATCAAAGCAACGCTGCCAGCCCTATGTGGACTTCGACGATGACAACAACCTCCTAGTTAATACACACACTAACATTCTACATCACACTGTAGACTATACATAACTGCAGAAAGGACATTGTTTATATCACACTCCTTGGTGTTTAGAATCATTTATAATAACACTCTCTGGTGTCACCCAAATGAGGATGGGTTCCCTTTTGAGTCTGGTTCCTCTCAAGGTTTCTTCATCATACCATCTAAGGGAGTTTTTCCTTGGCACAGTCGCCACAGGCTTGCTCACTAGGGATGATTTTGTCATCTAGGACTTTTTACACTATGTTTTTTGTTTACTATATATATATATATATATATATTTATATAATATTTTATATATAAAACTGAATTGAATTGAATAGAATCCCCATGACCCTAATTAGGAATAAAGCCACACAAATGGATGGATATTTCATTTAGTGGTTAACTGTTTCTTTTTTACATTTGGAATTTACAGAATTATAACTTAACAGAGATCAAAACAAAATCTGAAGTGAACTCAATCTAAAGTATTTAAATCCTGTGTCTGCTTCGAACTCTGCATCATCTGACTGACCGACTGACCTAACTTAGTGTATTGAACCAAACTGTAGGTACTTTGTTAAGCATCCAGAATATTATTGCGTGATTTGTAGTCAAATTGTGTGAGCTAGCCTGGGACAAGGTAGGGTGAAGAGACGTGAAGAGCAGGAGGTTAATAAGAGCCATAAAGATATAAACTTTATTCACACAGACTTACTGACTCTGTAAATGTTCTTCCTCTGATAAACCTCATTTCTCTGTGACTTTACAGGCTCGTCAGCAGTGACTCTGTGATCAGATGGTTGTGAGTTTAAATCTCAGGTCTGAAGGAAGAACAGGAAGCTCCTCTGCTCAGCGCTGGAGTCTGATCACTTTAGATATAAGAAAAAGAAAAGAAAAAATGTTTTTCTGTGTTTCTGCTATAATCAGGTGTTACATGTTACCCTGTGAGATTCATTGTCATTTTTATTTCCATTGTATTTGTAAAGTGTTCTGAGACAAACCACCTGTAATTCCCTTCTTTACTCTTCTTTAAAAATACAAAATAAAATCCATAAAAATGACTGAGTCATCTATTTATTCTGTTAGCTCTGTTAGATTGTGATTTTATAGGAAGAGGAGCTGGATGGTTTATTAAAGGAAGCACAAAAGGAGCAATGAACGTGAAAGCAAAAATGGAAAGAATGTGTTTAGTTCATTCTGTTAGAGGAAATGAGCTCATTAAAAAAACTTCTTAACTCACACTTTCCCAGTTCCAGACCTGAGCGTCTGCTGCTTCTGTTTACTGTAACGACCTGCAAACATTCAGACAACAATCTGGACTAAAATCACTGCGGCAGCACCAACAACAACATTGAAAGGAAATCCTTATATTTAAGAGGGGAGGCGTAAGGAACACCAAACAGCAAGGTATATAAGAGTACAGTGACAAAATAAACTCCAGATCATCACAACACACTCAGGAAGTCTTCATTTCATTTAAGCTCATCTCTGATGTCACCATGGAAAGTGCTATTAAATATTTGGAAAAATATGTGGGACCTTTTGGAATATTCAATATTTTTCTTTTGGTTCTGGAGAGCATTCTGGATAATATCTTTCTCTGTCCTTGTGCAGAGGTCTACAATTATGTGATTTGTGGTTTGTATGCATTTGTCCCTGCACTTGACTTATTTTGTACTTTGTTGTTTGTGGATCTGTCACAGCAACAAGGGGACGGATTGCAAAATTATCCAAGAAAAATAGTGTACACTATTTTCACTCTACTTTCCTGGATATCTCTTTATTTTATTGAAGGACGTTTCCTGGCCTGCGCATATTCAAACTGGAAAGGTGTGTACACTAAAGCTGACACTTTGGGAATTGAAAAATGGTGCAAGCCGACAGGAAATGAAACCTCAGTGTTATGGAATCAGGAGAGGACTCTGGAGCTTATAACCATTTCTCAGGTGAGTTCTGAGGAACACTGACATGTTCTAATCAACACTAATATCAGTTCATTCCTACAGTCTTTAAAACAGCTTCCTGTCCATGTCTTGTTCCTACTGACTGTAAACAGTTAACTGATATCTTAGTCACTAAGAGATTTATCTCCACATTATATATCATCTAAAAGTGTTTCTCATCAGCTGTGTGTCAGTGAGAGAGAAAAGTCTGGTCTTTAACCCTGTGTGTCAGGAGTTCTACTGTGTGAATGAGGGACTGCATTCAGAGTCACAGCAATGTAATGTTCCGGAAACTCAAATAAATTCCGACTCAGGCTCGGGTCAGTCAGCTTCACGTAAGTTTATTCAAAATGAATTTGGGTCAAAGCATAAATGAAAGACAAAACAAAACCTTTCTCTTCTTGCTGGTTAATAAGGCTCCCTCTCTCTCAGGCACACATGACCCATGGATGGGTGGAAATGCTGCATTACTTATCTCTTTTCTCAGCATGCTTGTCACATGCTCAGCAGAAGTCTAGGAGAAGCAGCAGATTGGTTGTTAATGCTTCACATTGGGTCTGTTAATACCCTCTAGTAGATATGTCTATTAATGACATGTACTGGACATGTCAGTGTATTATTCTCACATGTATATGAGGGGTGGAGTGATGAACACAGTGCAGTGTAAAAGACAGAGCTGTCAGAATATCAGAGACGGTCAGAATCTCAGATAGGAGAAGAATAAAGACGTCTGATCTACAATCATTCTGTGAATATCTGACTTTCATCATGACTAAAGTCATTACTGGTTTTTTGAGGAAGCATAGCAGAGATGTGGGACTCTGCAGTCTCTTTCTTGGTCTTATGGAGAAACTGATGGACTCTGATTTTGTTTGTCCTTGCCAACCTTCACTTAATATATTCCTAAGTGTTGGCTATGCCATTGAGCCTTTCTTAACTTTATTTACACTTGGTGTTACTTGGACGTGTCCTCAATGACAGAAACCGGAGGAAAGGAAGACAAAAAGAAAAGCAACCTGCTCCACTGACATAAAGCTGCAGGTCATAAGAAAGGTTATTTCTGAAAGTCAAGAACTCTGCTTAGGAGCAGCAGAGATGGAGAACCGTGGCATGGAGGACGGCTCTCAGAATAAGGGATGCTGTTGTACTGACGAGTCGTGTAAGCGCAAATGTAAATCTCTCTACCCCCTTATCATATCCTTCATCTGGCTGTTTTTCTTCTTTATGGATGGCCGATACGTGGCCTGTGGGTGTTCACACTGGGGTGGTGAGTACACAGAAACTGGAGTGTTAAAGTGGTGCAAGCCGAAAGGAAATGAAACGGAGGTGTTTAACCATCAGCAGAAGACTCAGAGGTGTATGATCTATTCTCAGGTGAGTCTGAATGACACACAGCAAAGACTAAATGTTCTTCTTAAAAAAAAAAAAATCTTCTTTTCCCTTCAGGGGTCTCCACAGTGAATCATCTCTCTCCACCTATCCCTATCTTCTGCATCCTCAACACTTACACCCACTAGCTTCATCTCCTCATTTATTACATCCATATTCCTCCTCTTTGGCCTTCCTCTTTTCCTCCTGCCTGGCAGCTCCATGTCCAACATTCTCCTACCAATATACTCACTCTCCCTCCTCTGGACATGTCCAAACCATCTTAATCTGTCCTCCCTAACTTTGTCCCCCAAACGTCCAACATGAACCGTCCCTCTGATGTACTCGTTCCTAATCCTGTCCAACCGTGTCCCTCCCAAAGAGAACCTCAACATCTTCAGCTCTGCTACCTCCATCTCTTACTCCTGTCTCATCCTCAGTGACACTGTCTCTAAACCATACAGCATGTCCTGCACCACTAATGTCTGCACTAATACACTTCTTCTCCATTCCTCAGGCATCTTCTCACTCTCTAAAACCCTGTTAAACAAACTAGATAAAAATTCCACTGCCGCCTCTCCTAGACACTTCCAGACCTCCACCAGGATGTCATCAGGACCAACTGTCTTTCCACTTTCCATCCTCTTCAAAGCCTTCCTGACTTCATCCTTTCTAATCTTATCTACTTCCTGTTCCACAGAGTTCACTCCTTCTACTCTTTCTTCCCTCTGATGTTCCTCATTCATCAGCTCTTCAATGTACTCCTTCTATCTCCTCTGTACACTCTCCTCACTTGTGAGCACCTTTCCATCTCTATCCTTAATAACTCTAACTTGCTGCACATCCTTCCCATCTCGATCCCTCTGCCTAGCTAACCTGTACAAGTCCTTCTCTCCATCTCTAGTGTCTAACCTTGTGTACAACTGAACTTTTTCTCCATCCAAGCACCTGTACCTCATGACTCGGGTCCCACGCTTGCTGAGGCAGTGTGCTGACTTAGATTATGGGCCTCGCAGGTCGAGTTAGTGGAGGCAGAACAAGAGTGATCCCCTTTCTCTTGCCTTCTCACCTGACTCAGATTTCCCTCACTTTGCAATTTCTCCCAAACCGAACGAGGCATTATTATTTTCTTCATTGGACTCTGAGGAGCTTGATGTGGGTGATGATGAGCGGTATGCCACTGAATTACTTCCTAAGAGAAGGCAATCAGTGACGTTCATGCCGCCTTCCACCTCCATGCAGGGGTCTCCCATTTTTTCCATACCTCCACACTGAGGTATCAAGGCTAATCTTGGCTCAGTCAAGGGAAGTGGCAGCAAAGTGTGTGCTTTCTCTGAGAACCACCTTCTGGAGGATAGTTTGGGATTCAGCCACCAGGCCGGCACATCTGTCTCCTGCTTGGGCGATTATATTCTTTTTTTTTCTGTAAAAGGCCAAAACCTGTCTGGTGCTCAGGCTTACCAGAGCTATTCCTTTGTGTCTGCTACACATGAGACCATTTCAACTCTGGCTCAGGAGCAGGGGTTTTTCACCCCTGCAGACACCCTTTTCAGGGTCACAAGGGTTATGCGTCATGAACTTCATACCCTTCTTATGTGGACAGACCCTGGTTTCTCACCTTGGGTCCCACTCTTAGGGCGTATCATCTACAGCTGCCGTGCCCATGACATTTAGGTGGGCTCCTGTCTCTCATGGCACACAGATTTCCAGAAGATGGGGGCTATATTTCTAGTGCTGAAACACTTTCTCCTGAAATTCAGGGGCTGCTTTTGGTGGTCCCCTTCATCAGTCATTTGGGCAGTCTGTGTTTTTCAAAAGTGGCTATGAGGAGTTGACCCACTGTCCCATATGGCTTTCTCTTTTCCCTTCTGGATGGTGCTCCTTGGGAGATTTCTGTCTGGAGGATCCTCCTCTCTCAGGTACAGGGGCGATTCTCCACCCCCGCCCAGAGATTTTAAACCTCTTGATCCCATAGTGTCAGCCATGACGTAGCCATGGCGAGTTCCCTTTTCAGGGAACCAGTTACATATGTAACCTGGAGTAGTTTACATCACACTGCAGAGGGTCAGCAGGTTCCCTGTAGCATTAATGGAAGGAGTCTTCAGTGTCAAAGCTTTGCGTCAGTCAGGGGTAAAGCTGGAAGTTTTCAGTTTGTTGAATGTGTTTGTTTGTGTTTCAGAAACTCATTAGTCACATGTTTACTGTTTTAAGCTGAGTACTATGTTACAGTTTGTAGAGATTTATTTTCTTAAACTAAATTCATTAATAAAGTGTGTGAAGTGTGTGGGTTTCAGTTTGTAAGTGAGTGTGAGCACTGCAGTTTGATTTCCGGTGCTTTGTGTCACTCTATCATTTATATCCTATTTCTCAAACACTCTCATATTAAGATGGCTTTCTACCTTTCTTCTACTTTGGAACCAAATTGATAAAATTCCAGTAAAGATCAGGCCTGTAGTAACAGAAGAATTCTGGAGTTTTTGCCCTGAAGATCTAGAAGTGGTTTGAAATGTTTTTTTGAAAACAGGAAGCAGGTTTGTTTCCTCTGCTTCCTCTACTGGACATGTCAGTGTATTATTCTCACATGTATATGAGGGGTGGAGTGATGAACACAGTGCAGTGTAAAAGACAGAGCTGTCAGAATATCAGAGACGGTCAGAATCTCAGATAGGAGAAGAATAAAGACGTCTGATCTACAATCATCCTGTGAATATCTGACTTTCATCATGACTAAAGTCATTACTGGTTTTTTGAGGAAGCATAGCAGAGATGTGGGACTCTGCAGTCTCTTTCTTGGTCTTATGGAGAAACTGATGGACTCTGATTTTGTTTGTCCTTGCCAACCTTCACTTAATATATTCCTAAGTGTTGGCTATGCCATTGAGCCTTTCTTGACTTGCTTTATTTACACTTGGTTTTACTTGGACGTGTCCTCAATGACAGAAACCGGAGGGGAGGAAGAAGAATCCAAAAGAAAAGCAACCTGCTCCACTGACACAGCCTTAAAGCTGGAGGACAGAAGAGGGGAAAAAAAGAGCAAACATGATAAAGTTTTCAACTCCCTCATCATATCCCTCATCTGGCTGTTTTTCTTCTTTATGGATGGCCAATACGTGGCCTGTGCGTGTTCATGTTGGGGTGGTGAGTACACAGAAACTGGAGCTTTAAAGTGGTGCAAACCGAAAGGAAACGATACGGAGGTGTTTGAACGTCAGCAGGAGACTCTTTACTATATCACCATATTCCAGGTGAGTCTGAACAACACACTGCAAAGGCTAAATCTGCTTCTTAAAAATCAAACACTACATGGCCAAAATGTGTTCGTTTCAAACTTCACACCTATAAATACCTAAATCAAATCTAATCAGCAATGAGTTTCTATGATTTCAACTGATTTAAAGATCAGCTTCCCAATCATTTGGATTTTTTTTTTTGCAAAATTAACCCAGAAAAATAATTGATTAAGATGATGTGACTAATTTATTTTCAAAACTTGCAATACTGATTTCTTTCCCCTTTTTCAGGTGACAGGTTTTTTGATAGTGCCACTGATCATCCTAATAATATTCTTAAGCAATGGTATACAACATTATGACAGATGATCTGCTTGGATCGTCGAGAAGAGACGTGAAGAGCAGGAGGTTAATAAGAGCCATAAAGATATAAACTTCATTCACACAGACTTACTGACTCTGTAAATGTTCTTCCTCTGATAAACCTCATTTCTCTGTGACTTTACAGGCTCGTCAGCAGTGACTCTGTGATCAGATGGTTGTGAGTTTAAATCTCAGGTCTGAAGGAAGAACAGGAAGCTCCTCTGCTCAGCGCTGGAGTCTGATCACTTTAGATATAAGAAAAAGAAAAGAAAAAATGTTTTTCTGTGTTTCTGCTATAATCAGGTGTTACATGTTACCCTGTGAGATTCATTGTCATTTTTATTTCCATTGTATTTGTAAAGTGTTCTGAGACAAACCACCTGTAATTCCCTTCTTTATTCTTCTTTAAAAATACAAAATAAAATCCATAAAAATGACTGAGTCATCTATTTATTCTGTTAGCTCTGTTAGATTGTGATTTTATAGGAAGAGGAGCTGGATGGTGGAGAGGCTCAGGCAGATTTATTAAAGGAAACACAAAAGGAGAAATGAAAGTGGAGTGTCCGGTAAGGGGAAAAGTGTTATCATTCACAGAAGGAGTCTCCAGTGTCAAAGCTGATTAGAGCTGATTACATTTTAAGACTCCAGAGTTAGTAATGTTTGAAGGGTGAGAAGACAACAGCACTGCAGTTTCCTGTGGTTTTTATCTCTCTATCGTCACACTATCATTTGCTATTATTGTGTTTCTGAAAACCCTCGCGTGACGACGGCCTTCATCTTTTACATTTCAGTGGCGTTCTACTCTGTGACAACACTGTGAGTAATCCCAGAATGTTCAGTACATTTCCTTAACATGTTAGCATCATTAGCATTATAGCTTCAGCGCAGAACCAATGAAAGAAAACCTCAGAGGAGAGGAAGTATGTTTGTGTGGTTTCTCCTTCTTGCTCTACCAGATATTTACTTCTACCCTCCTTCTCTGTAGAGTAGAGGAGGAGTGATGAACAGCACAAGCAGGAGATACGAAGACGGAGCCGTGACAAAACATCGCATCTTACTCGCCATCCAGTCCCTGCAGTCTGACGTGTCACCATGATCAGTGCTAAAGGTCTTCTTGCATTCTTGAAGAAAAGAGTTACAAGATTTGGGATCTTCAGTCTGATTCTGGTGGTTTTCGAGCAGATTCTGGATAAAGACTTTGTTTGTCCTTGTAAACATACCTATAATATTACAGTGTGTGTTCTTTATGGAGCAGTCCCTTCCATCGGGTGCTTTCTCTTGACTTTTTTTTTCATGGACCTGTCTCTAAACACTGATGGCCGGAGGAAGGAAATCTCCACGTGTAATAAAGTTCTGTACTCCAGTCTCACCGCCAGCATCTGGCTCTTCCTCTTCTTCGCCGATGGTCGATACCTGGCCTGTGCGCTCTCAGCCTGGGAGGGTGTGTACGCTAAATCTGACACTTTGGGGATTGAAAAATGGTGCAAACCCACAGGAAATGAAACCTCAGAGTTAGAGAGTCAGCAGATTACTCTGAAGTGGATCTCCATATCTCAGGTGAGTTCTGAACTAAACTATACAGGAACCACAGACTTTATCCTGCTCAGGATCGCCCTGGATCCAGACTTTATCCTGTTAACACACCTGTAAGGCAGGTGGACATATAACTGTATTATTTATACTGAGGAGAAAACATTGTCATGGTGAAAATATTTATTCCCCTTGCTGTATAATATATATAATGCAGAAGTGTTTGTGTAAGTAGCCCTTAGTAATAACTTCTAAATTGTGGTAACAGTTCAGAGAAGAATCACCTGATGGTCAGGTGTCCACAAAATACATATTATAGATTACATATTCACATGAACAGTAGGTTTATATTAATCCACTTATTTATTAGATATTATTGAGGCGACATGAGATTGTGTCTGTTTTAGAAGTTTCTTCGATTTATTTCAGATTATTTTCTATAAAATGAAAACTTTGAAGAATGTATAGTGTTTGTAAAGATTAATCAGTTGTCTAATCTGGCAACCCAGTGGATTACCTGTCTTGTCCTGTCCTGTCTTGTCCTGTCCTGTCCTGTCCTCTGCCCCTCACCTGACCAGTGAGCTTCTATTAGCACTTTATAAATTATTAATACATGTTTTTATTCTGATTTTATAAAGGTTTTGTGTGTAAACGTGTCTGCATTTACACAATATGTGATGTTTTGTTTCAGATTTTAGGTTTCTTCATCATTCTGTTAGTTGTGGTTCTCCTGGCCTGTGTACAAGGCACTCAGAGAGCTCTGACACACAGGAACATCACTGAGAGGGAATGTGGTAATTCATTCACTTTCTTAGGTTTATTTATTCTCTTTATTTAATGAGGTGATACAGTAGGGAACAATATTAACCTTAAAATCATGTAAGTTTCCATGTACAGTACATATCTAGAGTAACAGCTTTTCATTTCTCGGTTTTCTTCAAGATGAAGATAGCAGGGAGAACCTGCAACGTCAACTCGGTGAGAGGAATTCCCGCTCGGAAAGTGACGAAGACACATGTTTATAAAAACCAAAGCTGCCTTATGATTTTCTTTCATTGTTGTGGTTTGATTTATTGTTGTTG
>NC_080737.1:1242023-1254523 GCF_019097595.1 Hemibagrus wyckioides
ACTATGTAGTTGTTCCATTTCACTGTTCTAATCAGATCCAGTCTTCTGGAAGGTTCTTCACTAGATGTTGGATTGTGTCTGTGGGGATTAGTGATCATTCAGCTACCAAAGCATCAGTGAGATCAGACCCTGGTGTTGGTGAGGAGGTCTGGGGTTAAGTCAGTGTTCCTTCCCACTCCACCCATAACATACTGTGTCTTCCTGGACTTGTTTTTTGCCCAGGGACATTGTCCTGCTGGAGCAGGGTTTGGATTCCTCTACACATGACATTGTGGATGACTGTGTGACTCAGAACTGGGTGTCAATGGTTTGGAGAAGGAATTTATTTGAGTGTGATGATCATCATGCCTCATCATTTGGACATACAAGGCAACTACAAATATTGTACAGACTATTAACTTTAATAAAAAGTATCATGAATTAAATTCAAATCTTTAGACACAAATCCTTTCCAAAGCCTGTCTGAAGTTTGGAGGCAGGAGCTTGTCATGTCTGAAGAGCTTGTATGAGTACACCAGACACTGGGGTTCCTCCCTGGTGTTGTGTCAGGTCTTTACTGCAGCTCTTGTTCTTGTGGACTCTTGTCTATTTTTTTTCTGTTTCTTTTTTCCCTCACTTTAATTCAGCTCAGGTGACAGACTTTTTTCATCATATTCCACTTCTCTGCTTTAAAAAAAAAAGGTCCTGGGTTACTTTTAATGCTTCATGGTCCATCTGCACTGTGAAGCTCCATCCAGTAGGGTTCTGAAACATGTGTCTGAATGTGAGCAGATACTATCTCCCTGTACCCCACAGGACTCATCCTGGTTTCCCTCATCCTGCTTCTTTTATCAGCAAGAGTGATATGCAAACACTGTTAAAGCAAAAGAACTGGTTCCACTAGCAGTTGTACACACCCACAGCATCAGATGAGATGGTGCACCTCAGATCATCATCAGTTCCTTCACCATACTCTTCTCTTCCCTTCATTTTGCACAAATTCTTCATCTTATCTGTCCAGAACATGTGGTTCCGGAACAGTATCCAGTACAGGATATATTAGACGTTGTTTGGTGAACAGATGCTTGCAGTTTATACGGCTAATTCATTTCCAATTCATATAATACTGAGGTCATGAAGTATTTACTTATTTCACTAGTTTTTTTCTTTTTTTTTCAGTTTGCAGCTTTTGGCATAGTATTGGTGATCACCTCCATTATAGGAATAGCATATTGCTGCAGACTTCATTGCTGTCATGTTTGCTGTCATGGTCACTGTAATGGCTGCTTTGTTCCTGAGTGTGCACATTGCCATAATGGTGGTCATCAGAATGGAGAAGTGCCAATGACAAACCAGACCAACCGTGCAAGAGGAGGTTAGAGATTTAACCCATATATTACTGCATGTTTATAAACACTGTAAATGTTCCTCCTTTAGAATGTAGTTTCACTAACACTTTTGTGTCACTAACACTTTCTTTCTGTCTGTGATTTCGGTTCAGCAGGAGAGGCTCAGTGATCAGACGGTTGTGAGATCAGATCCCAGGACTGGATGCTGTAATAAAAATGAATCACATGCTTAATATAACTGAATGTTAAAAATGTAATGTTGTGATTGACATTTGTTGTGTTTTAGTTTGAGAAAACCTCCTATAATCTCCTTACTTTTAAAATATAAAATAAAATAATTCAAACTGTTGAACTCCTCTCTTAATTTGGCTAGCTCTGTTAAATTGTGATGAAAAAAAATAGTTTTTGGCTCTTAAATTAATCCTCCTGCTGAATTACACTCAGTAGAAATCTTCAGTGTAAAAATGATTCTTACAATTTCTGCCGACTCTCAGTGATGTTCAGCAACTGAAAGTAAAAGCAAATAATCAAGCTGATGTCACTGATTCATGTCACCATGGCGATTCATGTCATGATTCATGTCACCATAGAGGTTTGGGATATTCAGTATTTATTTATATAAATGAATGTGAGCGTGGATAACTGGAACTGGAAAAACTAGACCAGTGACTTGATTAAGGAGTGTTCTATCCCAGTAGAAAGTGAACTCTAATAATGGAGGTGTGGTCAGGTGATGCTGTTAAAGCGGTATTGTCATGACAAATGAGGAATCTTTGTGAGGTTTCATTTTCTAATGGTTTCTTTGTATGAGGCTTTGCGTCTCCTCCCCTACTGGTCATTTCATTCACAGCATCCTCTGTTGTATATTAAGGAGTGAATGAACGACACACAGCAGGGTGTATTTGCCTCAGGTTTTCTCTGAATGTCACCATATTGTTCACTTTGTGCAGACACACAGGGAAGGTGTGTACACTGAATAAAATAAAACTTCATAAAATCTGTAATTCTTCATCCTGTAGGAAAGACTTGGATGTTTGAGTAACACTTTATTTTCTCTGTGATTTTACAGATATTCCACTTCCGGAGAATCAGCAGGGACTCGGTGATCAGATGGCTGTGAAATCAGATCTCAGGACTGCAGGAAGAACATGAACCTCCACTGCTCAGTGCTGGAGTGTCTGCAATTTTTTTTCAATAAAGAAATAAAGTAAAAAGATATGTTCAGTAAATTGCATGTAAACTGTAATATAGAATTTTGAGGTACAGTACATCAGGCAGATGTTCACATTATAATTTCTTTATACATGATCTTGTGCTTACTGTTTATTTAGTAATTCAGGATTGTTGTTCTGGATTTGTTGGGTCAGTCCACAGAAGGACAGAATGAGGATGTGCTGGATAGCTGATGATGTTCAGTACTGGACTCACTGCATGTGGTTTGACCCCTTATGTCCAAACCTTTAGGTGGATTCTGAACTATACAATGAGAAGGTAAAATTGCACCAAAGTGTTTTAATCAAATTTATTTAATTAACTAATTACATGTTATGTTAATTACTAACAACATGTACACCTTGTCAAAAACAGTGTGTTCTGTCATACTGGCTGTGAGAGATATATGTTGTAACAGCTTGCATTGTCTATACAAAGGGTACAGTTGTTATAGCTAGGGTTCTATGCAAATTCATGTAGTCTAAATACAACAGTGTCTAAATATAGAACACTGAAAGCTAGCTTTTCCAGTTCTGAGGGTAAATCTGGAGTATAACTCTCTACTTATATAATATATTATTGAACTTACTTTAGGACATGAACAGTAATGTGAACTTGTCAGTAAATACCTCCTTATGTTTAAGTTGAGAGTGAGCATAAGACCTAATGGGCTGTGTCACAAAACATCACAAAGCAGACGTGAAAGGTGTTGAATTCTTGTAAGAGGAAATCGTATGTTACAGAGGAAGATCGGGATTTTTTTTCTTCTTTTTAATTGGTTTCTTCTTAAACTGGACGGTGTGATACTCACTGCTGCTCTTTGTTTAGATGTTGGAAATTAAGATTTTTTCAGTTATTGGAGGTGAAGTTATTTTCCATCCTCACCCACTACAGGAGCCTTATTTACATCTTATTTACATATGATCGTTCTTATGTCACCATGGCTGATGAAAAAGGCTAATACATGTTGAAAGTAACCGCTTCAGAAACCTTATAACGTATTTTAACACTTTATTAATAATACACTGTTTACTGGTGTAATAAATGAGGGGTGATTTGATGTTTACGTTTTCTCTTTATCTCACTCATCTTTTTGTTGACAAATGAATTTCATTTTCAGTTTCATTTTCTCGTGGCTCTTCCTTGTATACAATGTCTCTGTATGGCTTTATGTCTAATTTGTATATTAGGGGACGAGTGATGATGAACGATATACAGCAGGGTGTATGAGATAGAGAGAGAGAGAGCACTTATATAATATAATAAAGAGGCTTTCTTTACATCCATTCACCTGTCAACATGTCTGATGGGAAACCTATCACAGAGTTTTTGAAGAACCGTGCTGGAAATCTGGGGATCTGCAGTGTTGTTCTGGTTATTTTGGAGAAAGTGATGGACAATGATTTTGTTTGTCCATGCCAGCCTAGCTATAATATCTGGATATGTGTGTGTTATGGTGCAGTGCCTTTCATCGCCTCCTTTTTTTTAACCTTGCGTTTCATGGACCCAAAGCCAGAGAATAAAGTAATGAAAGGCAACTCAGTATGCAGTAAAGTACTCTTCTCTCTGCTCATATCCTTCATCTGGCTGTTCCTCTTCTTTTTCGATGGTCAATACGTGGCCTGTGCATGTTCATACTGGGGTGGTGAGTACACTGAAACTGGAGCTTTAAAGTGGTGTAAACTGAAAGGAAACGAAACAGAGGCATTTGAACGCCAGCATGAGACTGAGAGGTGTATGACCTATTCCCAGGTGAGTCTGAACTACACACATCTTCATCAGTATAAGTTCCAAAAGTGTGTTCTTATTAGGTAAATAGTGTAATAAAACTTTTCACACAGAGTCAGTATTTGGCGTGTGTTGGGAATTAAATACACATGAATGTGGACACCTCGCCTTCACACTCATGTGCTCTTGTTGAACATCTCATTCCAAAACCCAATAATAAGAGCATTAGTGAGATCAGACACTGGTGTTGGTGAGGAGGTGTGGGGTTAGCAGATAATATCTCCCTGTACCCCACAGGACTCATCCTGCTTCTTTTATCAACAAGAATAATATGCAAACAATGTAAATGCAAAAGAACTGGTTCCACTGGCAGCCGTACAGAGCCACACCATACTGAGGTCATGAAGTATTTACTTATTTCACTAGTTTTTTTCTTTTTTTTTCAGTTTGCAGCTTTTGGCATAGTATTGGTGATCACCTCCATTATAGGAATAGCATATTGCTGCAGACTTCATTGCTGTCATGTTTGCTGTCATGGTCACTGTAATGGCTGCTTTGTTCCTGAGTGTGCACATTGCCATAATGGTGGTCATCAGAATGGAGAAGTGCCAATGACAAACCAGACCAACCGTGCAAGAGGAGGTTAGAGATTTAACCCATATATTACTGCATGTTTATAAACACTGTAAATGTTCCTCCTTTAGAATGTAGTTTCACTAACACTTTTGTGTCACTAACACTTTCTTTCTGTCTGTGATTTCGGTTCAGCAGGAGAGGCTCAGTGATCAGACGGTTGTGAGATCAGATCCCAGGACTGGATGCTGTAATAAAAATGAATCACATGCTTAATATAACTGAATGTTAAAAATGTAATGTTGTGATTGACATTTGTTGTGTTTTAGTTTGAGAAAACCTCCTATAATCTCCTTACTTTTAAAATATAAAATAAAATAATTCAAACTGTTGAACTCCTCTCTTAATTTGGCTAGCTCTGTTAAATTGTGATGAAAAAAAAGATAGATAGATAGATAGATAGATAGATAGATAGATAGATAGATAGATAGATAGATAGATAGATAGATAGATAGATAGATAGATAGATAAGTTTAGACTTCTTTGTAGTTTTTCACTAACATGACCAGCTGCAGGATTTTTTATCTCATGTGACAACTTGATGCAGCAAGGGCAGAACACAGACACTCAGGAGATGGGAACCAGGAAAATATAGTGCTCTATTATTTTGTATTGAGAGTTCAAGTGAAAAAGTGTACTTGAGAAGCTCTTGGTGCAATCTTAGGATAGTTAGAGCATTGAGGTGGTGCAGGTGAGCTGAAGCTTGAGGGTGCCGGGTGGTGGCAAGGCAGGCCCAGGAGCATGGCAGAAGTCTCAGAAGGCAAGGGGAGCATTGTCCAGCAGGCCCTCTGCAGACTCTCTGGTGAGAGAGAGAGCATGTATCAGTGAACGTGCCATGAACTAACACTTACACTACCAGTCAAAAGTTTGGACACACCTTTTAATTCAATGTTTTTTGTTTAGGGATTTATTTTCTACATTCTAGAACAATCCTGGAGATTTCAAAACTATGAAATAACACACATGGACTTCAGTAATCCATATGTAATGACAACAAAAACCAGTCAGTTGTTATTTTAAGACACGAAGGTCAGGTGTTCTGGAATAGTTCTTGCAAGAACAGTATTGTCAAGTGCATTTGCAAAACCCATCAAGCCCCATGATGAAACTGTCTCACATGAAGACCATCCCAGTAAAGCAAGACCAAAACTGACCTCTGCTGCAGAGGAGGAGTTCATTTAGAGTCACCAGCCTCAGAAATCACCAATTAACAGCACCTCAGATTAGAGGCGTTATGAAGGCTTTACAGAGCATCAGTAGCAGACATATCTCAATATCAACTGGTCAAAGGACATTATTGTGGATTTCAGCCGCCTTCAGCATTGATTTACAATGTAGAAAGAAATAAACATCAGGAAAGACCATGGGATTAGAAGGTGTTTTTCTCCAAAGATGATGCTCCTGATTGGTCATCTGACTTTTGGTGCTGAGATGGCACTGACCATTCAGCGCTGGTGCAATGTTGAGGTAAACAGCCATGTTTTTGCTTCTTGCTGCATGCACCACCATCACAGGGATGGTGCCAGGTAATACCAGAGGAGTTGGTGAGTGTCTTCTTGAGCTGGAGAAATGCTTGCTCCATTTAGTGGGTCCACTGTACACAGTCCAGCTGGCTGTTCTTGGTCAGGTCTGAAAGGTGGGGCTATAGAGTACAAGTTAGGCACAAATTGACAATAGTAGCCAGTCAAACCCAAAAAGGCATGTACCTTTTTCTTCTTTGAGAAAGTGGTCCAACCAGGTGGAGACGTGGATAATGATAACATCCAGATAAATTGGACTCTGCCTAGGTGCTCTACCCAGTCATCCACTTGGGGAAAGGCATAGCTGTCAAATTCTGAGACCAGGTTGGGTCTTCAGAAGTCATTGCAAAACCTCAGGGAACCATCTGGCTGTGGCACAACAACAATCCTGCAGAACTTTGATGACTACCTCCTCTATACCATGACAGCGGGCTTCTGGGACCCTGTATGGCCAGTGGTTTACCATCATTCCTGAAAGGGTTTTGATCTCATGGTGGACCAGATGGGTGAGGCAGGGAGTGGAGGAAAACATGACGGAGTGAGGGCTGCTCTTGCAAGGCTTCCTGGGCCATGTCCAACAGTGCCCCAAGGTCACTGTTTGAAGAGCAGCTTGAAAGTTCTGAATCCTGTGGAGGCTTGGAGCATTTCTCAGACCCAGTCCCAGTTCCACCCGTCCTCATCCACTTACCTCCAAAGAATCTGCTTTGAGAGCCTGTGGATCCGTACCACTAGCCTATCCATTTGGGGGTGGTAGACAGACATCCTCAAATGCTTGATCTGCAACAACCAACACAGAATCACTATTAGTCAAGAGACAAAAGGTGTACCTTGATGCATGAGGATATCCTTGGGGAAGCCAACTCGACTAAAGAGCGTTAGCAGCTCCCTCCTGATGTTTCAGGAGGTGGTCTTCCAAAGCAGAGTCAGGTCCGGGTATCTGCTGATGTAGTCCATGATGACTAGAATGTACTTATGACACTGGTCAGACTTTGGCAGGGCTGAGGAGATCCATGCCGATCCTTTTGAATGGGACAGTGATAATAGGCAGTGGGATGAGGGGCACAGATGCTGAATTCTGGGAGCAGTGCATTGACATTGGAGGCACCGTTGGCAGAATGTAATATGATATGTTGAATATAATGTAAACTATAAGAATTAGAGGTATAGTTTATCAGCCAGACCTCAGTGTAAGACAAGAAGAAGTCAGTGTGTGTGTGTGTGTGTGTGTGTGTGTGTGTTGAGTCAGCAGTTAGAGATATTGAAAGCTTAAACATCCAACCTCAAAGCCATATATTACTCTATATTTAAGTAAATTTGATAAAAACTGTAAATGTTCCTCCTTTAGAATGTAGTTTTATTAACACTCTGTCTGTTCAGCAGGAGAGTCTCAGTGATCGGATGGTTGTGAGATCAGATCCCAGGACTGGATGCTGTAATGTAGACAGAGAAAATTCTACACTTTAAATGAAAATAAAAATAAATTTTCTGCTCAATATAACTGAATGTGAAAAAAGTTTTGATAGAGATTTGTTCTCTTAATAGTTTTTTTTACACACATTTAACAGTTTTCTGTTATCTTGTGATTTTCTTCTATATATTTTTCTATTTTTCCATGTTGTTTTAAACTATAAAATCAAACGATTCAAACTGTTGAGCTCCTTTATAAAATTTAATTTTATAAATATAAATTTAAAATTAAATTAGTTCTGTTGTGAAAAAGTGTAAATAAAAGGACACTTCATGGTAATTTATATAAAGATGCTGTATAGCAGTGATGCATTATTCATTAAATTTAAACAGACTACAGAATTTCATGGACATGTGTCCTGTATGTTGGTTCCCCAGATTAACTCTGCTGTATTTTCATCATTTCTACTTTAGGGGATAGAGTTAGGGTTAAGGGTTAGAGTTGGGGTTAGGGGTTAGCCTAACACTTGGCCTGATGGTGCCTCTCAGCAGCTGCAGGACTACTTCAACAGGACCAACTGGGATGTGTTTGAACATAAGGACCTGGGAGTGTTCACAGACAGTGCTACATAAAGAACTGTATAGACACTGTCACAGTGGACAAACGCATCTGGGTTTATTCCAATATACAGTCGAAGAGAGTGAGGTTAGGCATATGCTAAGGTCCATAAACCCAAGGCTGCTGGACCGGATGGCGTCCCTGGCCGGGTACTGAAAGACTGTGCGGATCAGCTGGCTGGAATCTTCACCAAGATCTTCAACCAGTCATTGGCCCTGTCCACTGTCCCACCATGTCTGAAATCCTCCACCATAGTCCCCCTGCCAAAGAAATCTCACATCTCGAGCCTGAGTGACCGGCCAGTTGCACTCACACCAGTGGTAAAACTGGTCCGGAGTCACATTATATCACTCCTGCCACCAAGTTTCGACACTCACCAGTTTGCCTACAGGGGAAACAGATCCACAGAAGACGCCATGGCCACAGCCCTCCATGCTGTGCTTTCCCACCTGGAGAAGCAGGGGAGCTACGTCCGGATGCTCTTTGTGGATTATAGCTCGGCGTTTAACACCATTCTTCCCTACAAACTGGTGGACAAGCTTAAGGACTTGGGGCTTCCACACTCCAGCTGGATGTGGATTAATAGCTTTCTGTCGGATCGCAGTCAGAGGGTCAGAGTGGGCCGACACACATCTACAACACGAACACCTCTGAGCTGCTGAAAAAGGCCCAGCAGAGACTCTACTTCCTTAGGATGCTGAGAAAGAAAAACGTCACTCAGAGACTACTGGTGTCCTACCGGTGCTCCATAGAGAGCATCCTAACCTACTGCATCAGCGTATGGTTCACCAGCTGTACAGTGGCTCAGAGGAAAGCACTCCAGAGGGTCATAAACATGGCCCAGAAGATCGTCGGCTGCCCTCTCCCAACACTGGAAGATCTACACACTTCACACTGCATTAAGAAAGCCCAAAGCATCCTCAAAGACACATCACACCCCGGACATGATCTGTTTGAACTGTTACCATCAGGACGGCGATACAGGACAATCAGAGCCAGGACAGACTAAAAAACAGCTTTTATCCAACAGCCATAACCACTCTCAATAATCAAAAAACACTGTTTACATGAGATGTGCAATAGATAGATGATGAATGTGATTGTGTACAATTTCCATACCTATTTATTTTTTATCTTATTTATTTATTTTTATGTACTAATTAGTACTTTTTTTAATTGTTTGAATGTATGTATGACTGCTGCACTTTGACTGGTTGACACTTTTTAAATTTTGTTGTACATGCAAACGGTACAATGACAATTAACTTCTATTCTTCTATTCTTCTTCTGTTCTTGGGGTGGGGTTAGGGTTAGGTTAGGAGAAAAAAGATGTTTTTAAACATGTAGAGTAACCACTCTTGCAGGCACAGACACACTATTGTCTTATTTTTTATTCTATTAGCTAAAGGTCCGGACGTGTAGCTTTTCCCAAATCAGATCTGCACCCTGTTGAAAAATGTTAAAAAGTGTTAAAAAACATTTTTATGAAGATGTTAAAAAATGTAGCAACTCATATATAGGATTCTGGGTAGAGGCTTTACCACCAGTTATTTCAAGGGTGAGTAGAAAGAGAAAGTAGAGTGGAGAGAAATTCAGTATTAGGTTAGGCCCAGGGAGGTGGTCGTAGTGAAGGGGAGGGTTGGAGGTTAGGGATTAGGATTAGGGTTGACCAAATGGAGGGTTTAGGATGATAAAAGATGGAGAAAAGAAAACGTAGGAAATGGACCAGTGAAGAATGAAGAGACTAGAACAAAAGCAAAAACCACCAGACATAATGCAAGTCTTTTAAGAAAAACATTTATTTTTATTGTAAACCCTAATATCTGGGAACGGCCCTGTTATCCATTCTCTAGGTGATAAGTGCTGATACCGTGAAACAGTGCCAATTATAAGTGCTGTGAAACATAGTAAGAGAATCATGTCAACAAATAAGTGCTAATCATCCAACTCTACAAGAAAACTTTATTCTTTAATTTTAGTTTTTATATTAAAAACTTTGTGTTTAATATAATTCCACTCCTCTCAAAAAAAGACATGGTTTATCCATAGGTCGAGGTGACGAGGGGGCTGGAATCGCCCTGATCAGCACGCAAGCTCTTAACCACTTGAGCCACCGCTGTTATTAAGAGTTATGATAAAATGTAGGTAGGTATGGAAAGCGTGACTAGTTATGTCCCCACATACATGTACACATACACTACCAGTGAAAAGTTTGGACACCTTCTAATCCCATGGTGTTTCCTGATGTTTATTTCTTTCTACATTGTAAAACAATGCTGAAGGCGGCCGAAATCCACAATAATGTCCTTTGAACAGTTGATATTGAGATATGTCTGCTACTGATGCTCTGTAAAGCCTTCATAACGCCTCTAATCTGAGGCGCTGTTAATTGGTGATTTCTGAGGCTGGTGACTCTAAATGAACTTCTCCTCTGCAGCAGAGGTCAGTTTTGGTCTTGCTTTACTGGGATGGTCTTCATGTGAGCCAGTTTCATCATGGGGCTTGATGGGTTTTGCAAATGCACTTGACAATACTGTTCTTGCAAGAACTATTCCAGAACACCTGACCTTCGTGTCTTAAAATAACAACTGACTGTTTTTTGTCGTTACATATGGATTACTGAAGTCCATGTGTGTTATTTCATAGTTTTGAAATCTCCAGGATTGTTCTAGAATGTAGAAAATAAATCTCTAAACAAAAAACATTGAATTAAAAGGTGTGTCCAAACTTTTGACTGGTAGTATACACACACATACACCTGTACATCCCCCCAGGTAAATACATAAATACATACACAGACACACTAATGGAACTCTTTCCTTCATATATTTCAACCAAGGGGGTTTGGGGCAGCCATAGTGCAGAGCCCCTAATACAGGGGAAGTCGATCAAAGGCCCCGCTCAGTTGCTTCAAAACCAGTCACCTGGCTAGTCTGAACACGACCTTGCAAAACCTGAGCAGTGATCTGGATAAGGATTTTTTTTTCAGTCAAGAGTAAACACTTCAGGAACTTTTCCTCTGTAATGCTGTGTATTTTAATATTTTGTATTATTTAAGTATTAGTAATAAATAATAAAGCAGTGCTGCCTGGTGTAATAACTGAGGTGTGATGTCATGATTTTGTATAAATCTTGAACTGGACTGTGCTGGACATAGTCAGACACACACACACACACACACACACACACACACATACTAAATGTCCTGTTTGCATGCACATGTCACTTTACATTTATATTTATATTAGTCTTGTTACGTGTCACTTTAATAACTGCAATCTGTATACACTGTTCTAACATTGTCTTGGTCTTTGCACAAAGTCGGCCTATATGTTGTTTGTCTTGTCTTGTCTTGTCTTCCTGTGCACTTCTGTTATATGTCTTAAAGATTGCACCTTAAGTATAGTTTAAGTATAGTTTTTTTTTAGTCTAATTTTAATTTTTAAATTATAGTTTAATTTTTTATCTCTATGTTATATCTCTGTTTGTCTGCGTCTCTGTACTTTGTCTGTGTTCTGTGTAGCACCTCTGGTCCAGGAGGAACGTTGTTTCCCTTCACTGTACTGCATCTGATATATATGGTTGAAGTGATGATAAAGCTTCTTTGACTTTAACTTTGATCTCACTGTTGTTTTCAAGACCAAGGTGGTTTCGTTTTCTCGTGGATTCTTTGCCTGCAGTTTTACGTCTCCACCTCTACTAGACATGTTTCTAGTGTTGTTTTGTACTTCAGGGGAGGAGTGATGAATGGTACACAGCAGGCTATATAAGAGAGGACAGTTTTTAAAGAAATTCCAGAATCTCAGGAGAGAGATAAGAATAGAGACGACTTATTTACATCCATTTACTGCATTCATCTGTCACCATGGCTGATAAGATTATAAAAGTCAATGCGTTTTTAAAGAGCCATGTTGGAAAATTGGGGATCTCCACTATTATTCTTGCTGGTTTTGAGAAAATTATTGACAGTGATTTTGCTTGTCCTTGCCAGCCTGGATATAATGAATGCATATGTGCTGCTTACGCCATAGTGCCTTTCATTCTCAGCTGTCT
>NC_080737.1:1259523-1274523 GCF_019097595.1 Hemibagrus wyckioides
CTACAGCTCTAGGTGATGAAGAACCTTCTACAGCTCTGAGTGATGGAGAACCCTTCTACAGCTCTGAGTTATAGAGAACACTTCTACAGCTCTAGGTGATGAAGAACCCTTCTACAGCTCTAGGTGATGAAGAACTACAGCTCTAGGTGGTGAAGAACCCTTCTACAGCTCTGAGTGATGGAGAACCCTTCTACAGCTCTAGGTGATGAAGAACACTTCTACAGCTCTGAGTGATGGAGAACCCTTCTACAGCTCTAGGTGATGAAGAACCCTTCTACAGCTCTGAGTGATGGAGAACCCTTCTACAGCTCTGAGTGATGGAGAACCCTTCTACAGCTCTAGGTGATGAAGAACTCTTCTACAGCTCTAGGTGATGAAGAACCCTTCTACAGCTCTGAGTTATAGAGAACCCTTCTACAGCTCTAGGTGATGAAGAACCTTCTACAGCTCTGAGTGATGGAGAACCCTTCTACAGCTCTGAGTTATAGAGAACACTTCTACAGCTCTAGGTGATGAAGAACCCTTCTAAAGCTCTAGGTGATGAAGAACCCTTCTACAGCTCTAGGTGGTGAAGAACCCTTCTACAGCTCTGAGTGATGGAGAACCCTTCTACAGCTCTAGGTGATGAAGAACCCTTCTAAAGCTCTGAGTGATGGAGAACCCTTCTACAGCTCTAGGTGATGAAGAACCCTTCTAAAGCTCTGAGTGATGGAGAACCCTTCTACAGCTCTAGGTGATGAAGAACACTTCTACAGCTCTGAGTGATGGAGAACCCTTCTACAGCTCTAGGTGATGAAGAACCCTTCTACAGCTCTGACTAAACCTGGTTTTTCATGGAGAGAGTATATAAGATGATTCCTCATCACGCTGGATGAGATCCTCAGTAAAGCCTGTAGGGAATGCTTTAACAGTGTGTGTGATGGCAGGTGTCTCTGTGTCAGATGATTTGCTGAAGAACGACAGAGTGGACTGGTGGATTTTAGATGAGTGTCATGGCAGCATTCACACTCTGAGACGAATCACAGATTTCTCTCTCTCTCTCTCTCTCTCTCTCTCTCTCTCTCTCACACACACACACACACACACACTTTCTCACCAACCATCTTTGGTCTCAGTGGCTCTAAAACACGTCACATTATGAGTTCTAACAAAGACACAATCTCTTAGTTCCTGGACGCAGCACAGTTCTCCTGCAGATAAACTCTGTGGATTTTAAAGAGAACATTGGTCATGTGGAGCAAAAATCCTCTCAGTTCTGTAGAACAAACCAAGAACCTGAGATGAGAAAATATTCCTGTTCTCTGTTAGCAGATACTATAAAAAGGCTCTAGCTCATTAATCAGCTCAAAACCTGAGACTAATTCATTAGCAGAATCATTATTCTACATTTCACACAGAGATGTTTGTTCCTCCTCATGCAGAAGAAAATCCTTCTTCATTTAAACCACTTCCTGTAACACAACCCTGTAGAGCAGTAGCTGAGCTCCGGGACCGAGAGGTGATGTGTAAAGGTGGTGTGTAATTGTTTGTCTAACTTTTCTCTGAAGATTAGAGTTTAGTCTGATTACAGATCTAATAAAATTATTAATTTAATTAATCTCTTTGGGAACTCAGAGAGAACACCAGGAGTGAAGAAGACAAAAAGATTAATTTTACAATAAGTTATTAATTGAACTGTCCTCAGGGTGATGGTTCTTCAGAGTCTCAGCCTGTGGAGGTGGTAACAGCAGTGGGCTAAACACCAGGAGATTAGTGGAGGTTCTCTCTCTATCTATGGGACTGACTCGTCAGCATCTTGGTGAGTGAATCCAGAAAACAGTAGTGAAGTCGTGCTAGAGCCCATGTCAGGTGAGTGGGTTCTGAGGAGATCCAAGATGGCGGACAGGAGAGTATACTTAGGTGAGATATAAACACACTACACTACAGTATTAATACTCTGATCAGTGCTGTATAAACACACTACAGTATTAATACTCTGATCAGTGCTGTATAAACACACTACAGTATTAATACTCTGATCAGTGCTGTATAAACACACTACAGTATTAATACTCTGATCAGTGCTGTATAAACACACTACAGTATTAATACTCTGATCAGTGCTGTATAAACACACTACAGTATTAATACTCTGATCAGTGCTGTATAAACACACTACAGTATTAATACTCTGATCAGTGCTGTATAAACACACTACAGTATTAATACTCTGATCAGTGCTGTATAAACACACTACACTACAGTATTAATACTCTGATCAGTGCTGTATAAACACACTACACTATTAATACTCTGATCAGTGCTGTATAAACACACTACAGTATTAATACTCTGATCAGTGCTGTATAAACACACTACACTACAGTATTAATACTCTGATCAGTGCTGTATAAACACACTACAGTATTAATACTCTGATCAGTGCTGTATAAACACACTACAGTATTAATACTCTGATCAGTGCTGTATAAACACACTACACTACAGTATTAATACTCTGATCAGTGCTGTATAAACACACTACAGTATTAATACTCTGATCAGTGCTGTATAAACACACTACAGTATTAATACTCTGATCAGTGCTGTATAAACACACTACAGTATTAATACTCTGATCAGTGCTGTATAAACACACTACACTACAGTATTAATACTCTGATCAGTGCTGTATAAACACACTACACTACAGTATTAATACTCTGATCAGTGCTGTATAAACACACTACAGTATTAATACTCTGATCAGTGCTGTATAAACACACTACACTACAGTATTAATACTCTGATCAGTGCTGTATAAACACACTACACTACAGTATTAATACTCTGATCAGTGCTGTATAAACACACTACAGTATTAATACTCTGATCAGTGCTGTATAAACACACTACAGTATTAATACTCTGATCAGTGCTGTATAAACACACTACACTACAGTATTAATACTCTGATCAGTGCTGTATAAACACACTACAGTATTAATACTCTGATCAGTGCTGTATAAACACACTACAGTATTAATACTCTGATCAGTGCTGTATAAACACACTACAGTATTAATACTCTGATCAGTGCTGTATAAACACACTACAGTATTAATACTCTGATCAGTGCTGTATAAACACACTACAGTATTAATACTCTGATCAGTGCTGTATAAACACACTACAGTATTAATACTCTGATCAGTGCTGTATAAACACACTACACTACAGTATTAATACTCTGATCAGTGCTGTATAAACACACTACACTACAGTATTAATACTCTGATCAGTGCTGTATAAACACACTACAGTATTAATACTCTGATCAGTGCTGTATAAACACACTACAGTATTAATACTCTGATCAGTGCTGTATAAACACACTACAGTATTAATACTCTGATCAGTGCTGTATAAACACACTACAGTATTAATCCTCTGATCAGTGCTGTATAAACACACTACACTATTAATACTCTGATCAGTGCTGTATAAACACACTACAGTATTAATACTCTGATCAGTGCTGTATAAACACACTACAGTATTAATACTCTGATCAGTGCTGTATAAACACACTACAGTATTAATACTCTGATCAGTGCTGTATAAACACACTACAGTATTAATACTCTGATCAGTGCTGTATAAACACACTACACTACAGTATTAATACTCTGATCAGTGCTGTATAAACACACTACAGTATTAATACTCTGATCAGTGCTGTATAAACACACTACAGTATTAATACTCTGATCAGTGCTGTATAAACACACTACACTATTAATACTCTGATCAGTGCTGTATAAACACACTACAGTATTAATACTCTGATCAGTGCTGTATAAACACACTACAGTATTAATACTCTGATCAGTGCTGTATAAACACACTACACTATTAATACTCTGATCAGTGCTGTATAAACACACTACAGTATTAATCCTCTGATCAGTGCTGTATAAACACACTACAGTATTAATCCTCTGATCAGTGCTGTATAAACACACTACAGTATTAATACTCTGATCAGTGCTGTATAAACACACTACAGTATTAATACTCTGATCAGTGCTGTATAAACACACTACACTATTAATACTCTGATCAGTGCTGTATAAACACACTACAGTATTAATCCTCTGATCAGTGCTGTATAAACACACTACAGTATTAATACTCTGATCAGTGCTGTATAAACACACTACACTACAGTATTAATACTCTGATCAGTGCTGTATAAACACACTACACTACAGTATTAATCCTCTGATCAGTGCTGTATAAACACACTACAGTATTAATACTCTGATCAGTGCTGTATAAACACACTACAGTATTAATACTCTGATCAGTGCTGTATAAACACACTACACTACAGTATTAATACTCTGATCAGTGCTGTATAAACACACTACAGTACAGTATTAATACTCTGATCAGTGCTGTATAAACACACTACACTACAGTATTAATACTCTGATCAGTGCTGTATAAACACACTACACTACAGTATTAATACTCTGATCAGTGCTGTATAAACACACTACACTACAGTATTAATACTCTGATCAGTGCTGTATAAACACACTACAGTATTAATACTCTGATCAGTGCTGTATAAACACACTACACTACAGTATTAATACTCTGATCAGTGCTGTATAAACACACTACAGTATTAATACTCTGATCAGTGCTGTATAAACACACTACAGTATTAATACTCTGATCAGTGCTGTATAAACACACTACAGTATTAATACTCTGATCAGTGCTGTATAAACACACTACAGTATTAATACTCTGATCAGTGCTGTATAAACACACTACACTACAGTATTAATACTCTGATCAGTGCTGTATAAACACACTACACTACAGTATTAATACTCTGATCAGTGCTGTATAAACACACTACACTACAGTATTAATACTCTGATCAGTGCTGTATAAACACACTACACTACAGTATTAATACTCTGATCAGTGCTGTATAAACACACTACACTACAGTATTAATCCTCTGATCAGTGCTGTATAAACACACTACACTACAGTATTAATACTCTGATCAGTGCTGTATAAACACACTACAGTATTAATACTCTGATCAGTGCTGTATAAACACACTACACTACAGTATTAATACTCTGATCAGTGCTGTATAAACACACTACACTACAGTATTAATACTCTGATCAGTGCTGTATAAACACACTACAGTATTAATACTCTGATCAGTGCTGTATAAACACACTACAGTATTAATACTCTGATCAGTGCTGTATAAACACACTACAGTATTAATACTCCGATCAGTGCTGTATAAACACACTACAGTATTAATACTCTGATCAGTGCTGTATAAACACACTACACTACAGTATTAATACTCTGATCAGTGCTGTATAAACACACTACAGTATTAATACTCTGATCAGTGCTGTATAAACACACTACAGTATTAATACTCTGATCAGTGCTGTATAAACACACTACAGTATTAATACTCTGATCAGTGCTGTATAAACACACTACAGTACAGTATTAATACTCTGATCAGTGCTGTATAAACACACTACAGTATTAATACTCTGACCAGTGCTGTATAAACACACTACACTACAGTATTAATACTCTGATCAGTGCTGTATAAACACACTACAGTATTAATACTCTGATCAGTGCTGTATAAACACACTACACTACAGTATTAATACTCTGATCAGTGCTGTATAAACACACTACAGTATTAATACTCTGATCAGTGCTGTATAAACACACTACAGTATTAATACTCTGATCAGTGCTGTATAAACACACTACAGTATTAATCCTCTGATCAGTGCTGTATAAACACACTACAGTATTAATACTCTGATCAGTGCTGTATAAACACACTACAGTATTAATACTCTGATCAGTGCTGTATAAACACACTACACTACAGTATTAATACTCTGATCAGTGCTGTATAAACACACTACACTACAGTATTAATACTCTGATCAGTGCTGTATAAACACACTACAGTATTAATACTCTGATCAGTGCTGTATAAACACAGGCCCATATTACAGATCTGCTTGAATCATTAATGTTCATATAGTCACAAGCCCAGCTCTTTAAACAGATGTCACTTACAGTCTGTTTCCTCTCACTAATGTACACCACACACACACACACCCACACACTCTGACTACACACACCAGATTCACAACACACTCTGATAGTGAGCTGAAAGCGCAAGAAATGTTTTTTTTTCTTGTCAGTAACAGATTGATGTTAATGTGAGCGGCCGTCTGTCTGTTCATCTCTGAATCATCGGAGGAGAGGAGCGAGAGAACCTTTATTTTATCCTCCGGCTCCGCACCTGTTTAAACACTTTATACACAGTCAGTGGACATGTTCCTTATTATAATGCAGATTTCTAATCAGCCAATCACGTGGCACCGAATCATAAACTCAGGATATGTGTTCATTAATCAGTAGTTTAGTTAACAAAATGTGTGTGTGTGTGTGTGTGTGTGTGTGTGTGAAATAAAAAATGAGGATCTATTTGGAACACGTCCCTGAATTCCTCTAGCTGAGTTTATTTTAATTAAAGGGTCATGCCTGGTGTTAGAATGTAATCACAGACGGAGCGGTGTGTATTTTGTATGAATCACAGTGATGCTTTTCACTTCAGACACACTGATGACATTCCTATCAGGGTGATGACATCATCTGACATCCAATTAAAGTCATTCTGAAATATTCAAACGCCATTGCTTTGGAAATTACATCCTAGGATGAAAATGTGAAGGAGGAGAAAACCAATGAGGTGTGTGTGTGTTTCTGGATAGATAGATAGATAGATAGATAGATAGATAGATAGATAGATAGATAGATAGATAGATAGATAGATAGATAGATAGATAGATAGATAGATAAGCATTTTTTCTGGATAGATAGATAGATAGATAGATAGATAGATAGATAGATAGATAGATAGATAGATAGATAGATAGATAGATAGATAGATAGATAAGCATTTTTTCTGGATAGATAGATAGATAGATAGATAGATAGATAGATAGATAGATAGATAGATAGATAGATAGATAGATAGATAGATAGATAGATAGATAAGCATTTTTTCTGGATAGATAGATAGATAGATAGATAGATAGATAGATAGATAGATAGATAGATAGATAGATAGATAGATAGATAGATAGATAGATAAGCATTTTTTTCTGGATAGATAGATAGATAGATAGATAGATAGATAGATAGATAGATAGATAGATAGATAGATAGATAGATAGATAGATAGATAAGCATTTTTTCTGGATAGATAGATAGATAGATAGATAGATAGATAGATAGATAGATAGATAGATAGATAGATAGATAGATAGATAAGCATTTTTTCTGGATAGATAGATAGATAGATAGATAGATAGATAGATAGATAGATAGATAGATAGATAGATAGATAGATAGATAGATAGATAGATAAGCATTTTTTCTGGATAGATAGATAGATAGATAGATAGATAGATAGATAGATAGATAGATAGATAGATAGATAGATAGATAGATAGATAAGCATTTTTTCTGGATAGATAGATAGATAGATAGATAGATAGATAGATAGATAGATAGATAGATAGATAGATAGATAGATAAGCATTTTTTCTGGATAGATAGATAGATAGATAGATAGATAGATAGATAGATAGATAGATAGATAGATAGATAGATAGATAGATAGATAGATAGATAGATAGATAGATAAGCATTTTTTCTGGATAGATAGATAGATAGATAGATAGATAGATAGATAGATAGATAGATAGATAGATAGATAGATAGATAGATAGATAGATAGATAAGCATTTTTTCTGGATAGATAGATAGATAGATAGATAGATAGATAGATAGATAGATAGATAGATAGATAGATAGATAAACATTTTTTCTAGTATATCTATATAAAATACATATGTATAAACTAAGTATGTAAATTATGTGTGTAAATAATGCACAGACTATTTTTTAATTAAAATAAAAACTCGGAGGGACAGTGGCTTTTAGTGGTCATCAGGTTTGTCCTGCACATCTGCAGGGATGGGGTTTGAGCTTCCATCATCTCCCCATGCTTCAGAGGTTTTCTCCAGGTTCTCTGGTCTCTGGTGTCCTCCCCAGTCCACAGAGTCCAGTGTGAGTGGGAGGGGTTAATATGTCCGGTTCATAAACATTTACACTAATTTTATTTTGTATAAAATCTCTAATGGGCCTTTTCCCTTCACAATAGTCATTTTCTTTAAACCCAGTCTTTGTATAAGACATTATCTTCTATCCCATAATGCACTTGGGCAATTTTCAGAACTATTGAATTTTTAGTGACAGTAATTTAAAGTGATTCATTTATAAGTCACTCAAACACACACACACACACACACACACACACACACACGCCACATTAATGACTGTGCACTTCTACATCAGATTAATCTGTTAGAGTTCAGGGTCGACTGTTGCCATGGGAACACAGTGAACTGATTTTGATTTGTGTGTGTGTGTGTGTTTAGGATTTTACATGTGGCAGTTTAACACCCCCCCCCCCAACTCATACACACACGCACCAAACACACACACATGAGTATATCAGTAACCCAGAGTGTGTTTATATACACTTTGTGTAGACAGATAATTATGAGTGTTTAGTCTCGCTGCTGATTGGCCCTTTAACCTCCCACTTCCTGTTTCTGCAATCCATCAGCCAATCAATTAATGAGTTTCTATTTCTGTTTAATAATGAGGATAATGACCATAATGACAGACACTGAGAGACAGACCAAGATAGATAGATAGATAGAGAGGGAGAGAGAGAGAGAGAGAGAGATTGTGTGTGTGTGTGTGTGTGTGTGTGTGAGAGAGAGAGAGAAAGAGAGAGAGAGTCCTGAGGCGTTACTTTTATAATTGAGTGGGGATTTCTTCACTCTGGTGTCCAAAAGCCATAGAATGGTCTCTGAGGTCCAGCAAAACACACACACACACACACACACACACACATGGCACAAAAGGCCATACTGTATTATTAACCCTGATCAGAGCCCCATGTAGAACACATTAACATGAAATATAAAATATTACACTTTATGCAAAATCATCTACTTTACACAAACACACACACAAACACACACACAAACACACACACACACCATTATTCATCATATAAAAATAAATTTGCTTCCACTTAACTGTTGTAAATTATTCACTTCAATTAGTGGCAATTAATCTAATTAGTGGCCTTGATGTACTTAATGTAAAACGCACACACACACACACACACATTAAGAGGGTGTGAATGTGATCATTCCTATGTCTCTGGGAAGTGTGTGTGTGTGTATTCCCTAAAGTATCATGGGCCGGTGAAGAAAATAACAGCAATGTTTGAGTAGATGATTTAAAACACACATTCAACCCTACATGATAATATTTATTCAACCAAAATTTCTGTAGTGACACACACACACACACACACACACACACACACTGACCTTAACTCCAATATTCATATTTTTCTCCCCTGAAGCATCACTGTATGTTAGACAGAGTGAGAGAGAGTAATGAGAAAGCTTCGGGCCAGTTTTAAATTAACTTTTAAATGTGTGTGTGTGTGTGTGTGTGCTTTTCTCTTTTCCTTTTCACTGTCTTTTTTTTTATTTTTGCATTTACAATAACATTCTTCTAGACCTTCATTACTACAAACATCTTTCTGTGCGCACACACACACACACACACACACACACACACAAGTTAATTTAATTTAATCTGTATTACATCAGTAACACAATTCATGGTGTGTTATGTGCATAGCAATGGATGCTTTCATATTCTTAAACACACACACACACACACAAAGATACACACAAAGATACACACACACACACACACACAAAGATACACACACACACACACACACACAAAGATACACACACAGATACACATACACACAGTGAAGGGCCATCTTGGAGAAATCACACTGACAGGATACTGGCACCATACAAACACACACACACACACACACACACAATGACCACAGGTTGCGTAATGGAAAAACAGGAAGCTTGAACATGGATGTTGCCACGTCCCAACACAAATCAAACACTGTGGTTGTGATTGATGTTTTTTTTTTCATGCCAAATATAACAAACACCACAAACCAGATAACACAAACATGAAACACACACTGCATTCAGCATGTTCACACAAGGCTCGGGTTTCCAGAAGAAACTTCAGTTAAGAGTCAGTAGTGTTGGGGTTATTAGTGTTATAGAGTCAGTAGTGTTGGGGTTATTAGTGTTATAGAGTCAGTAGTGTTGGGGTTATTAGTGTTATAGAGTCAGTAGTGTTGGGGTTATTAGTGTTATAGAGTCAGTAGTGTTGGGGTTATTAGTGTTAGAGTCAGTAGTGTCGGGGTTATTAGTGTTATAGTGTCAGTAGTGTTGGGGTAATTAGTGTTATAATCAGTAGTGTTGGGGTTATTAGTGTTATAGTGTCAGTAGTGGTGGGGTAATTAGTGTTAGAGTCAGTACTGTTGGGGTTATTAGTGTTATAGTGTCAGTAGTGTTGGGGTAATTAGTGTTAGAGTTAGTAGTGGTGGGGTTATTAGTGTTATAGTGTCAGTAGTGTCGTGGTTATTAGTGTTATAATCAGTAGTGTTGGGGTTATTAGTGTTATAGTGTCAGTAGTGGTGGGGTAATTAGTGTTAGAGTCAGTAGTGATGGGGTTATTAGTGTTTTAGAGTCAGTAGTGTTGGGGTAATTAGTGTTAGAGTTAGTAGTGGTGGGGTTATTAGTGTTTTAGAGTCAGTAGTGTTAGGGTAATTAGTGTTAGAGTCAGTAGTGTTGGGGTTATTAGTGTTTTAGAGTCAGTAGTGTCATGGTTATTAGTGTTTTAGAGTCAGTAGTGTCGGGGTAATTAGTGTTAAAGTCAGTAGTGTTGGGGTTATTAGTGTTAGAGTCAGTAGTGTTGGGGTTATTAGTGTTAGAGTCAGGAGTGTCGGGGTTATTAGTGTTAGAGTCAGTAGTGTCTGGGTTATTAGTGTTAGAGTCAGTAGTGTCGGGGTTATTAGTGTTAGAGTCAGTAGTGTCATTGTTATTAGTGTTTTAGAGTCAGTGGTGTCGGAGTAATTAGTGTTAGAGTCAGTAGTGTCGGGGTAATTAGTGTTAGAGTCAGTAGTGTCATGGTTATTAGTGTTAGAGTCAGGAGTGTTGGGGTTATTAGTGTTAGAGTCAGTAGTGTTGGGGTTATTAGTGTTATAGAGTCAGTAGTGTTGGGGTTATTAGTGTTATAGTGTCAGTAGTGTCGTGGTTATTAGTGTTATAATCAGTAGTGTTGGGGTTAGTAGTGTTATAGAGTCAGTAATGTTGGGGTTATTAGTGTTATAGAGTCAGTAGTGTCGGGGTTATTAGTGTTAGAGTCAGTAGTGTTGGGGTTATTAGTGTTTTAGAGTCAGTAGTGTTGGGGTTATTAGTGTTAGAGTCAGTAGTGTCGGGGTTATTAGTGTTATAGTGTCAGTAGTGTCGTGGTTATTAGTGTTATAATCAGTAGTGTTGGGGTTAGTAGTGTTATAGAGTCAGTAATGTTGGGGTTATTAGTGTTATAGAGTCAGTAGTGTCGGGGTTATTAGTGTTAGAGTCAGTAGTGTTGGGGTTATTAGTGTTTTAGAGTCAGTAGTGTTGGGGTAATTAGTGTTAGAGTCAGTAGTGGTGGGGTTATTAGTGTTAGAGTCAGTACTGTTGGGGTTATTAGTGTTTAAGAGTCAGAAGTGTTGGGGTAATTAGTGTTAGAGTCAGTAGTGATGGGGTTATTAGTGTTTTAGAGTCAGTAGTGTTGGGGTAATTAGTGTTAGAGTCAGTAGTGTTGGGGTTATTAGTGTTAGAGTCAGTACTGTTGGGGTTATTAGTGTTTTAGAGTCAGAAGTGTTGGGGTAATTAGTGTTAGAGTTAGTAGTGTTGGGGTTATTAGTGTTTTAGAGTCAGTAGTGTCATGGTTATTAGTGTTAGAGTCAGGAGTGTTGGGGTTATTAGTGTTAGAGTCAGTAGTGTTGGGGTTATTAGTGTTATAGAGTCAGTAGTGTTGGGGTTATTAGTGTTATAGTGTCAGTAGTGTCGTGGTTATTAGTGTTATAATCAGTAGTGTTGGGGTTAGTAGTGTTATAGAGTCAGTAATGTTGGGGTTATTAGTGTTATAGAGTCAGTAGTGTCGGGGTTATTAGTGTTAGAGTCAGTAGTGTTGGGGTTATTAGTGTTTTAGAGTCAGTAGTGTTGGGGTTATTAGTGTTAGAGTCAGTAGTGTCGGGGTTATTAGTGTTATAGTGTCAGTAGTGTCGTGGTTATTAGTGTTATAATCAGTAGTGTTGGGGTTAGTAGTGTTATAGAGTCAGTAATGTTGGGGTTATTAGTGTTATAGAGTCAGTAGTGTCGGGGTTATTAGTGTTAGAGTCAGTAGTGTTGGGGTTATTAGTGTTTTAGAGTCAGTAGTGTTGGGGTAATTAGTGTTAGAGTCAGTAGTGGTGGGGTTATTAGTGTTAGAGTCAGTACTGTTGGGGTTATTAGTGTTTAAGAGTCAGAAGTGTTGGGGTAATTAGTGTTAGAGTCAGTAGTGATGGGGTTATTAGTGTTTTAGAGTCAGTAGTGTTGGGGTAATTAGTGTTAGAGTTAGTAGTGTTGGGGTTATTAGTGTTAGAGTCAGTACTGTTGGGGTTATTAGTGTTTTAGAGTCAGAAGTGTTGGGGTAATTAGTGTTAGAGTTAGTAGTGTTGGGGTTATTAGTGTTTTAGAGACAGTAGTGTTGGGGTAATTAGTGTTAGAGTCAGTAGTGGTGGGGTTATTAGTGTTAAAGTCAATAGTGTTGGGGTTATTAGTGTTTTAGAGTCAGTAGTGTTGGGGTAATTAGTGTTAGAGTCAGTAGTGGTGGGGTTATTAGTGTTTTAGAGTCAGTAGTGTCATGGTTATTAGTGTTTTAGAGTCAGTAGTGTCGGGCTAATTAGTGTTAAAGTCAGTAGTGTCGGGGTTATTAGTGTTAGAGTCAGTAGTGTTGGGGTTATTAGTGTTAGAGTCAGGAGTGTCGGGGTTATTAGTGTTAGAGTCAGTAGTGTCTGGGTTATTAGTGTTAGAGTCAGTAGTGTCATGGTTATTAGTGTTTTAGAGTCAGTGGTGTCGGGGTAATTAGTGTTAGAGTCAGTAGTGTCGGGGTAATTAGTGTTAGAGTCAGTAGTGTCATGGTTATTAGTGTTATAGAGTCAGGAGTGTTGGGGTTATTAGTGTTAGAGTCAGTAGTGTTGGGGGTATTAGTGTTATAGAGTCAGTAGTGTTGGGGTTATTAGTGTTAGAGTCAGTAGTGTTGGGGTTATTAGTGTTAGAGTCAGTAGTGTTGGGGTTATTAGTGTTAGAGTCAGTAGTGTTGGGGTTATTAGTGTTATAGAGTCAGTCGTGTCAGGGTTATTAGTGTTATAGAGTCAGTAGTGTTGGGGTTATTAGTGTTATAGAGTCAGTAGTGTTGGGGTTATTAGTGTTAGAGTCAGTAGTGTTGGGGTTATTAGTGTTATAGAGTCAGTAGTGTTGGGGTTATTAGTGTTAGAGTCAGTAGTGTCGGGGTTATTAGTGTTATAGTGTCAGTAGTGTCGTGGTTATTAGTGTTATAATCAGTAGTGTTGGGGTTATTAGTGTTATAGTGTCAGTAGTGTTGGGGTTATTTGTGTTATAATCAGTAGTGTTGGGGTTATTAGTGTTATAGAGTCAGTAATGTTGGGGTTATTAGTGTTATAGAGTCAGTAGTGTCGGGGTTATTAGTGTTAGAGTCAGTAGTGTTGGGGTGATTAGTGTTAGAGTCAGTAGTGTTGGGGTTATTAGTGTTTTAGAGTCAGTAGTGTCATGGTTATTAGTGTTTTAGAGTCAGTAGTGTCGGGCTAATTAGTGTTAAAGTCAGTAGTGTCGGGGTTATTAGTGTTAGAGTCAGTAGTGTTGGGGTTATTAGTGTTAGAGTCAGGAGTGTCGGGGTTATTAGTGTTAGAGTCAGTAGTGTCGGGGTTATTAGTGTTAGAGTCAGTAGTGTCATGGTTATTAGTGTTTTAGAGTCAGTGGTGTCGGGGTAATTAGTGTTAGAGTCAGTAGTGTCGGGGTAATTAGTGTTAGAGTCAGTAGTGTCATGGTTATTAGTGTTATAGAGTCAGGAGTGTTGGGGTTATTAGTGTTAGAGTCAGTAGTGTTGGGGTTATTAGTGTTATAGAGTCAGTAGTTTTGGGGTTATTAGTGTTAGAGTCAGTAGTGTTGGGGTTATTAGTGTTAGAGTCAGTAGTGTTGGGGTTATTAGTGTTAGAGTCAGTAGTGTTGGGGTTATTAGTGTTATAGAGTCAGTCGTGTCAGGGTTATTAGTGTTTTAGAGTCAGTAGTGTCATGGTTATTAGTGTTTTAGAGTCAGTAGTGTCGGGCTAATTAGTGTTAAAGTCAGTAGTGTCGGGGTTATTAGTGTTAGAGTCAGTAGTGTTGGGGTTATTAGTGTTAGAGTCAGGAGTGTCGGGGTTATTAGTGTTAGAGTCAGTAGTGTCGGGGTTATTAGTGTTAGAGTCAGTAGTGTCATGGTTATTAGTGTTTTAGAGTCAGTGGTGTCGGGGTAATTAGTGTTAGAGTCAGTAGTGTCGGGGTAATTAGTGTTAGAGTCAGTAGTGTCATGGTTATTAGTGTTATAGAGTCAGGAGTGTTGGGGTTATTAGTGTTAGAGTCAGTAGTGTTGGGGTTATTAGTGTTATAGAGTCAGTAGTGTTGGGGTTATTAGTGTTAGAGTCAGTAGTGTTGGGGTTATTAGTGTTAGAGTCAGTAGTGTTGGGGTTATTAGTGTTAGAGTCAGTAGTGTTGGGGTTATTAGTGTTATAGAGTCAGTCGTGTCAGGGTTATTAGTGTTATAGAGTCAGTAGTGTTGGGGTTATTAGTGTTATAGAGTCAGTAG
>NC_080737.1:1294523-1297023 GCF_019097595.1 Hemibagrus wyckioides
TGAGTGTATGTGAGTGTGAGTGTATGTGTGAGTGTGTGTGTATGTGTGAGTGTGTGTGTGAGTGTGGGTGTATGTGTGAGTGTGAGTGTGTGTGGGTGTATGTGTGAGCGTGAGTGTGTGTGAGCGTGAGTGTATGTGAGTGTGTGTGTATGTGAGTGTATGTGAGTGTGTGTGTATGTGAGTGTATGTGAGTGTGAGTGTATGTGAGTGTGTGTGAGCGTGAGTGTATGTGAGTGTGAGTGTATGTGTGAGTGTGTGTGTGAGTGTGGGTGTATGTGTGAGTGTGTGTGTGAGTGTGGGTGTATGTGTGAGTGTGAGTGTGTGTGTGGGTGTATGTGTGAGCGTGAGTGTGTGTGAGCGTGAGTGTATGTGAGTGTGTGTGTATGTGAGTGTATGTGAGTGTGTGTGTATGTGAGTGTATGTGAGTGTGAGTGTATGTGAGTGTGTGTGTATGTGAGTGTGAGTGTATGTGTGAGTGTGGGTGTATGTGTGAGTGTGAGTGTGGGTGTATGTGTGTGTGTATGTGTGTGTGAGTGTATGTGTGAGTGTGAGTGTATGTGTGAGTGTATGTGTGAGTGTGAGTGTATGTGTGAGCGTGAGTGTGTGTGAGCGTGAGTGTATGTGAGTGTGTGTGTATGTGAGTGTATGTGAGCGTGAGTGTGTGTGAGCGTGAGTGTATGTGAGTGTGTGTGTATGTGAGTGTGAGTGTATGTGAGTGTGTGTGAGCGTGAGTGTATGTGAGTGTGAGTGTATGTGTGAGTGTGTGTGTATGTGTGAGTGTATGTGTGAGTGTGAGTGTATGTGTGAGCGTGAGTGTGTGTGAGCGTGAGTGTATGTGAGTGTGTGTGTATGTGAGTGTATGTGAGCGTGAGTGTGTGTGAGCGTGAGTGTATGTGAGTGTGTGTGTATGTGAGTGTGAGTGTATGTGAGTGTGTGTGAGCGTGAGTGTATGTGAGTGTGAGTGTATGTGTGAGTGTGTGTGTATGTGTGAGTGTGTGTGTGAGTGTGGGTGTATGTGTGAGTGTGAGTGTGTGTGGGTGTATGTGTGAGCGTGAGTGTGTGTGAGCGTGAGTGTATGTGAGTGTGTGTGTATGTGAGTGTATGTGAGTGTGTGTGTATGTGAGTGTGAGTGTATGTGAGTGTGTGTGAGCGTGAGTGTATGTGAGTGTGAGTGTATGTGTGAGTGTGTGTGTGAGTGTGGGTGTATGTGTGAGTGTGTGTGTGAGTGTGGGTGTATGTGTGAGTGTGAGTGTGTGTGTGGGTGTATGTGTGAGCGTGAGTGTGTGTGAGCGTGAGTGTATGTGAGTGTGTGTGTATGTGAGTGTATGTGAGTGTGTGTGTATGTGAGTGTATGTGAGTGTGAGTGTATGTGAGTGTGTGTGTATGTGAGTGTGAGTGTATGTGTGAGTGTGGGTGTATGTGTGAGTGTGGGTGTATGTGTGTGTGTATGTGTGTGTGAGTGTATGTGAGTGTGAGTGTGTGTGTGAGTGTATGTGTGAGTGTGGGTGTATGTGTGTGTGTGAGCGTGGGTGTATGTGTGAGTGTGAGTGTGGGTGTATGTGTGTGTGTATGTGTGTGTGAGTGTGTGTGTGAGTGTATGTGTGAGTGTGGGTGTATGTGTGTGTGTGAGCGTGAGTGTATGTGTGTGTGTATGTGTGTGTGAGTGTGGGTGTATGTGTGAGTGTGAGTGTGTGTGGGTGTATGTGTGAGCGTGAGTGTGTGTGAGCGTGAGTGTATGTGAGTGTGTGTGTATGTGAGTGTATGTGAGTGTGTGTGTATGTGAGTGTATGTGAGTGTGGGTGTATGTGTGAGTGTGTGTGTGAGTGTGGGTGTATGTGTGAGTGTGAGTGTGTGTGTGAGTGTATGTGTGAGTGTGAGTGTGTGTGAGCGTGAGTGTGTGTGAGCGTGAGTGTATGTGAGTGTGTGTGTATGTGAGTGTATGTGAGTGTGTGTGTATGTGAGTGTATGTGAGTGTGAGTGTATGTGAGTGTGTGTGAGCGTGAGTGTATGTGAGTGTGAGTGTATGTGTGAGTGTGGGTGTATGTGTGAGTGTGAGTGTGTGTGTGAGTGTATGTGTGAGTGTGGGTGTGAGTGTATGTGTGAGTGTGGGTGTATGTGTGAGTGTGAGTGTGGGTGTATGTGTGTGTGTATGTGTGTGTGGGTGTATGTGTGTGTGTATGTGTGTGTGAGTGTATGTGAGTGTGAGTGTGTGTGTATGTATGTGTATGTGAGTGTATGTGAGTGTGAGTGTGGGTGTATGTGTGTGTGTATGTGTGTGTGAGTGTATGTGAGTGTGAGTGTGTGTGTGAGTGTATGTGTGAGTGTGTGTGTGAGTGTATGTGTGAGTGTGGGTGTATGTGTGAGTGTGAGTGTGGGTGTATGTGTGTGTGTATGTGTGTGAGTGTATGTGAGTGTGAGTGTGTGTGAGTGTATGTGAGTGTATGTGAGTGTATGTGTGAGTGTGAGTGTGGGTGTATGTGTGTGTGTGTATGTGTATGTG
>NC_080737.1:1304523-1307023 GCF_019097595.1 Hemibagrus wyckioides
CACTCCCACCAGTGCAGTGGAGAGGATGATGTTTTTAGATACTCTGAACAATGTGATTGATGACGTTTTTAGACACACTGAACAATGTCATTGCTGACTGCAACAGAGTTTTAATTCTGGGTGGTGATTTTAATTGCACTACAGATCATTTAGATCGGAACCACACAGAATCTCACATGGCTTCCCGTAAGCGTCTGTGGGAGATGGTGGAGGCCCACGAGTTGACATATGGAGAACTTTTAATAAGAACAAGAGACAGTACATGTGGGCCCATGCCATAGATAACACACTCTCCCTGGCGAGATTAGATCGTTTTTATGATTTTAAACATCAGTGTTTTATTGTTCCAGTAGGTATCTCTGACCACAGTATGGTCCAGTGTACTATTACTTAAGAGAAGGTTAAACCTAGGAGTGCCTACTGGCATTTTAACACTGCACTTTTAGAAGACCCTAATTTTAGCGAGTCTTTTATTTATTTATGGAATTGTTTTAAACATGAGAAGGCAGCTTTTAGTTCACTTCAGCTGTGGTGGGATGTGACTAAAACGCAAATAAAAGAATTCTGTCAACAGTACACTCTCAATGTCACAAGAGACATTGTTAGATCTCTGAAAGCTCTGGAGATAGAAATAGTGGAGCTCCAGCGTTTGGAGGCCACCGGAAATCGAGGGCATATTGAAGCCCTCAAACGTAAAAAATCCAAAATGAACGACCTGTTAGACATTACAGCACAGGGGGCACTGGTCCACTCACGCTTTAAAAGCGCAGCTGAGATGGATGCTCCTTCAAAGTTCTTTTTCAGTTTAGAGCAGAAGAATGGACAGAAAAGATTTGTACATGCTGTGCAAACAGAATCAGGGGATCTCGTATCTGAGCCCACTGGAATTCGCCAGCAGACAATAGGTCAGGGTGGCAGTCAGTGGTCAGGGGCACAAGTAGTGGAGGGCAGCTTCCTCATGGACCTGCCAAAGCTCTCTGAGCAAGCAGCCAGAGAGTTGGACAGGGAGCTGACGCTGGAGGAGCTTCATGAGGCTCTCCAGGAGATGGCAAATGGACGGGCGTCAGGTATAGACGGTCTCCCTGTCGAGTTCTACAAGGCATTCTGGGCTGTCATAGGGCAGGACGTGCTAGATGTCCTACGGGACAGCGTACGGAGAGGCGAACTCCCGTTGAGCTGCAGGAGGGCCGTCCTGACCCTGCTACCGAAGAAGGGAGACCTGACCCACCTGAAAAATTGGCGCCTGGTCTCACTACTGTGCACTGACTGGAAGCTGCTCTCAAAAGCATTAGCCTCGAGACTGACTAAGGTAATGGAGCAGCTCATTCACCAGGACCAGACGTACTGTGTGCCTGATAGGTCCGTATTCGATAACGTGTATCTAATTCGTGACATTTTGGACGTCTCCAGGCTATTGGGCTTAAAGACTGGTCTGATTTCTCTAGATCAGGAAAAGGCTTTTGACCGGGTTGAACATGAATATTTGTGGAAGGTGCTGGAAGCCTTTGGGTTCAACCCAGGTTTTATAGCCATGATCAAGGTGTTGTACAGTAACATTGAGAGTGTACTGAAGGTTAACGGTGGTTTATGTGCTCCTTTTAGAGTGTACAGAGGGATCAGGCAGGGCTGTTCCCTCTCTGGAATGTTGTACTCTCTAGCTATTGAACCTCTTTTAAATAAGTCTTCTCTCTGGTTTTAATATTCCACATGCTAATGCCTCAACATGTTTATCAGCTTATGCAGATGATCTGGTAGTGATGATAAACACACAAAATGATGTCAATGTTTTAACTGACATTTTAAATGACTTTCAAATTTTATCCTCCGCCAAGGTTAACTGGTCTAAAAGTGAAGCCATTTTAGTTGGGGGGTGGGAAGGTGGGCAACCGTCACTACCAGGAGGCTTAGCGTGGAAAAGAGGTGGTTTTAAATACTTGGGTGTCTACCTGGGGAACAATGAGTTTTTAAGTAAAAACTGGGAAGGTTCTGTAGAGCACATGAAGGGCAGACTGAGCAGGTGGAAGCGGCTGGTCCCAAAGATGTCCTCCAGGGGGAGAACGCTGATCATCAACAACCTCGCCGCGTTGTCCCTCTGGTACAAGCTGGCATGCGTGGATCCGCCGCCGAACCTGCTGGCAAACATCCAGGCCCTGCTGGAGGACTTCTTCTGGGACGGTCTACACTGGATTCCACAGAGCGTTCTCCATCTGCCCAAAGAAGAAGGAGGACAGGGGCTGGTCCAGCTGTCCAGCAGAGCCGCAGCCTTCCGCCTCCAGTTCATCCAGAGACTCCTCACTGGACCCAGAGGCTTAGTATGGAGAGCAGCAACCAGTGGATTATTATGCACAGTTCAAGGACTGGGGCTGGACAGAGCGTTGTTTTTAATGGACACAAAAATGCTGGACATTTCAGGATTACCAGTGTTTTACTGTGGACATTTTCAAATCTGGAACTGTTTTAAGAAACAGAACAAGGGCTGCAGAAGACCACACTGGCTGCT
>NC_080737.1:1312023-1354523 GCF_019097595.1 Hemibagrus wyckioides
ATAAATAAATACATCAGTCAGCGAGTGAAATGATGTGTTTAATGAAATGTTTAGAAAATTAAATTCTACAGTATTCTAGAACACATAATAAAGAAACAAATATTTGAGTCAGTCAAGATGTTCTTTATTATATTAAAATAAACATAATATAATAATAATATATTAAAGTAAAACTCTGCACTGTGTGTGTGCATGTGTGTGTGTGTGTGTGTTTCTTCTTCTAATGAAATACAGGGAAAAAAATAAGTTTCAGATTGAAAAAGTCAAAAATAAAGAGAAAAAGAGAAAAAATAGAAAGAAGAAAAAAGAAGAAACAAAAAAAAGAACAGAAAAGATAAGAAAAGAGAAGAGAAGAACAGAGAGTTGAGTAAAGCGGCATGTCCATGTGACAGATGAGATTTTCAGTGTATGTAACTCACTGTATGTAACTCACTGTATGTAACTCACTGTATGTAACTCACTGTATGTAACTCTGTGTATGTAACTCTGTGTATGTAACTCACTGTATGTAACTCTGTGTATGTAACTCACTGTATGTAACTCACTGTATGTAACTCACTGTATGTAACTCACTGTATGTAACTCACTGTATGTAACTCTGTGTATGTAACTCACTGTATGTAACTCACTGTATGTAACTCACTGTATGTAACTCACTGTATGTAACTCTGTGTATGTAACTCTGTGTATGCAACTCACTGTATGTAACTCTGTGTATGTAACTCACTGTATGTAACTCACTGTATGTAACTCTGTGTATGTAACTCTGCGTATGTAACTCTGTGTATGTAACTCTGTGTATGTAACTCACTGTATGTAACTCTGTGTATGTAACTCACTGTATGTAACTCACTGTATGTAACTCTGTGTATGTAACTCACTGTATGTAACTCACTGTATGTAACTCACTGTATGTAACTCACTGTATGTAACTCTGTGTATGTAACTCTGTGTATGTAACTCACTGTATGTAACTCTGTGTATGTAACTCACTGTATGTAACTCACTGTATGTAACTCTGTGTATGTAACTCTGCGTATGTAACTCTGTGTATGTAACTCAGCGTATGTAACTCTGCGTATGTAACTCTGTGTATGTAACTCTGCGTATGTAATTCGGCATATGTAACTCACTGTATGTAACTCTGTGTATGTAACTCACTGTATGTAACTCTGTGTATGTAACTCACTGTATGTAACTCTGTGTATGTAACTCACTGTATGTAACTCTGCGTATGTAACTCTGTGTATGTAAATCACTGTATGTAAATCACTGTATGTAACTCTGTGTATGGAACTCTGTGTATGTAACTCTGTGTATGTAACTCACTGTATGTAACTCTGTGTATGTAACTCACTGTATGTAACTCTGTGTATGTAACTCTGTGTATGTAACTCTGTGTATGTAACTCACTGTATGTAACTCTGTGTATGTAACTCTGTGTATGTAAATCACTGTATGTAACTCTGTGTATGTAAATCTGCGTATGTAACTCTGTGTATGTAACTCTGCGTATGTAACTCTGTGTATGTAACTCACTGTATGTAACTCTGCGTATGTAACTCTGTGTATGTAAATCACTGTATGTAAATCACTGTATGTAACTCTGTGTATGGAACTCTGTGTATGTAACTCTGTGTATGTAACTCACTGTATGTAACTCTGTGTATGTAACTCTGTGTATGTAACTCACTGTATGTAACTCTGTGTATGTAACTCACTGTATGTAACTCTGTGTATGTAACTCTGTGTATGTAACTCTGTGTATGTAACTCACTGTATGTAATTCTGTGTATGTAACTCTGTGTATGTAACTCACTGTATGTAACTCTGTGTATGTAACTCACTGTATGTAACTCTGTGTATGTAACTCTGTGTATGTAACTCTGTGTATGTAACTCACTGTATGTAACTCACTGTATGTAACTCTGTGTATGTAACTCTGTGTATGTAAATCACTGTATGTAACTCTGTGTATGTAACTCACTGTATGTAACTCTGTGTATGTAACTCACTGTATGTAACTCTGTGTATGTAACTCTGTGTATGTAACTCACTGTATGTAACTCTGCGTATGTAACTCACTGTATGTAACTCTGTGTATGTAACTCTGCGTATGTAACTCTGTGTATGTAACTCTGTGTATGTAACTCACTGTATGTAACTCACTGTATGTAACTCACTGTATGTAACTCTGTGTATGTAACTCACTGTATGTAACTCTGTGTATGTAACTCTGTGTATGTAACTCTGCGTATGTAACTCTGTGTATGTAACTCACTGTATGTAACTCTGTGTATCTAACTCTGCGTATGTAACTCTGTGTATGTAACTCACTGTATGTAACTCTGTGTATGTAACTCTGTGTATGTAAATCACTGTATGTAACTCACTGTATGTAACTCTGTGTATGTAAATCACTGTATGTAACTCACTGTATGTAACTCTGTGTATGTAACTCTGTGTATGTAACTCACTGTATGTAACTCTGCGTATGTAACTCACTGTATGTAACTCACTGTATGTAACTCTGTGTATGTAACTCTGCGTATGTAACTCTGTGTATGTAACTCTGTGTATGTAACTCACTGTATGTAACTCTGTGTATTTAACTCACCGTATGTAACTCTGTGTATGTAACTCTGTGTATGTAACTCACTGTATGTAACTCTGTGTATGTAACTCTGCGTATGTAACTCTGTGTATGTAACTCTGTGTATGTAACTCACTGTATGTAACTCTGTGTATTTAACTCACCGTATGTAACTCTGTGTATTTAACTCACTGTATGTAACTCTGTGTATGTAACTCGCCGTATGTAACTCACCGTATGTAACTCTGTGTATGTAACTCGCCGTATGTAACTCGCCGTATGTAACTCGCCGTATGTAACTCGCCGTATGTAACTCTGTGTATGTAACTCTGTGAATGTAACTCTGTGTATGTAACTCTGTGTATGTAACTCACTGTATGTAACTCTGCGTATGTAACTCACTGTATGTAACTCACTGTATGTAACTCTGCGTATGTAACTCTGCGTATGTAACTCTGTGTATGTAACTCTGTGTATGTAACTCACTGTATGTAACTCTGTGTATGTAACTCTGTGTATGTAACTCTGCGTATGTAACTCACTGTATGTAACTCACTGTATGTAACTCTGTGTATGTAACTCTGCGTATGTAACTCTGTGTATGTAACTCTGTGTATGTAACTCACTGTATGTAACTCTGTGTATTTAACTCACCGTATGTAACTCTGTGTATGTAACTCTGTGTATGTAACTCACTGTATGTAACTCTGTGTATGTAACTCTGCGTATGTAACTCTGTGTATGTAACTCTGTGTATGAAACTCACTGTATGTAACTCTGTGTATTTAACTCACCGTATGTAACTCTGTGTATGTAACTCGGCGTATGTAACTCTGTGTATTTAACTCACTGTATGTAACTCGCCGTATGTAACTCACCGTATGTAACTCTGTGTATGTAACTCGCCGTATGTAACTCGCCGTATGTAACTCGCCGTATGTAACTCGCCGTATGTAACTCGCCGTATGTAACTCTGTGTATGTAACTCTGTGTATGTAAGTCGGCGTATGTAACTCTGTGTATGTAACTCTGTGTATGTGACTCTGTGTATGTAACTCGGCGTATGTAACTCTGTGTATGTAACTCACCGTATGTAACTCTGTGTATGTAACTCTGTGTATGTAACTCGGCGTATGTAACTTGGCGTATGTAACTCTGTGTATGTAACTCTGCGTATGTAATTCGGCATATGTAACTCACTGTATGTAACTCTGTGTATGTAACTCGGCGTATGTAACTCTGTGTATGTAACTCTGTGTATGTAACTCACTGTATGTAACTCTGTTTATGTAACTCTGTGTATGTAAATCACTGTATGTAACTCTGTGTATGTAACTCGGCGTATGTAACTCTGCGTATGTAACTCTGTGTATGTAACTCTGCGTATGTAATTCGGCATATGTAACTCACTGTATGTAACTCTGTGTATGTAACTCACCGTATGTAACTCTGTGTATGTAACTCGGCGTATGTAACTCTGCGTATGTAACTCTGTGTATGTAACTCTGCGTATGTAATTCGGCATATGTAACTCACTGTATGTAACTCTGTGTATGTAACTCACTGTATGTAACTCTGTGTATGTAAATCACTGTATGTAACTCACTGTATGTAACTCTGTGTATGTAACTCTGTGTATGTAACTCACTGTATGTAACTCTGCGTATGTAACTCACTGTATGTAACTCACTGTATGTAACTCTGTGTATGTAACTCTGCGTATGTAACTCTGTGTATGTAACTCACTGTATGTAACTCTGTGTATTTAACTCACCGTATGTAACTCTGTGTATGTAACTCTGTGTATGTAACTCACTGTATGTAACTCTGTGTATGTAACTCTGCGTATGTAACTCTGTGTATGTAACTCTGTGTATGTAACTCACTGTATGTAACTCTGTGTATTTAACTCACCGTATGTAACTCTGTGTATGTAACTCGGCGTATGTAACTCTGTGTATTTAACTCACTGTATGTAACTCTGTGTATGTAACTCTGTGTATGTAACTCACCGTATGTAACTCTGTGTATGTAACTCGCCGTATGTAACTCGCCGTATGTAACTCGCCGTATGTAACTCTGTGTATGTAACTCTGTGAATGTAACTCTGTGTATGTAACTCTGTGTATGTAACTCACTGTATGTAACTCTGCGTATGTAACTCACTGTATGTAACTCACTGTATGTAACTCTGTGTATGTAACTCTGCGTATGTAACTCTGTGTATGTAACTCTGTGTATGTAACTCACTGTATGTAACTCTGTGTATGTAACTCTGTGTATGTAACTCACTGTATGTAACTCTGCGTATGTAACTCACTGTATGTAACTCACTGTATGTAACTCTGTGTATGTAACTCTGCGTATGTAACTCTGTGTATGTAACTCTGTGTATGTAACTCACTGTATGTAACTCTGTGTATTTAACTCACCGTATGTAACTCTGTGTATGTAACTCTGTGTATGTAACTCACTGTATGTAACTCTGTGTATGTAACTCTGCGTATGTAACTCTGTGTATGTAACTCTGTGTATGTAACTCACTGTATGTAACTCTGTGTATTTAACTCACCGTATGTAACTCTGTGTATGTAACTCGGCGTATGTAACTCTGTGTATTTAACTCACTGTATGTAACTCTGTGTATGTAACTCGCCGTATGTAACTCACCGTATGTAACTCTGTGTATGTAACTCGCCGTATGTAACTCGCCGTATGTAACTCGCCGTATGTAACTCGCCGTATGTAACTCTGTGTATGTAACTCTGTGAATGTAACTCTGTGTATGTAACTCTGTGTATGTAACTCTATGTATGTAACTCTGTGTATGTAACTCGGCGTATGTAACTCTGTGTATGTAACTCTGTGTATGTAACTCGGCGTATGTAACTCTGTGTATGTAACTCGGCGTATGTAACTCTGTGTATGTAACTCGGCGTATGTAACTCTGTGTATGTAACTCGGCGTATGTAACTCTGTGTATGTAACTCTGTGTATGTAACTCTGTGTATGTAACTCGGCGTATGTAACTCTGTGTATGTAACTCTGTGTATGTAACTCTGTGTATGTAACTCTGTGTATGTAAGTCGGCGTATGTAACTCTGTGTATGTAACTCTGTGTATGTGACTCTGTGTATGTAACTCGGCGTATGTAACTCTGTGTATGTAACTCACCGTATGTAACTCTGTGTATGTAACTCTGTGTATGTAACTCGGCGTATGTAACTTGGCGTATGTAACTCTGTGTATGTAACTCTGCGTATGTAATTCGGCATATGTAACTCACTGTATGTAACTCTGTGTATGTAACTCGGCGTATGTAACTCTGTGTATGTAACTCTGTGTATGTAACTCTGTGTATGTAACTCACTGTATGTAACTCTGTGTATGTAACTCTGTGTATGTAAATCACTGTATGTAACTCTGTGTATGTAACTCGGCGTATGTAACTCTGCGTATGTAACTCTGTGTATGTAACTCTGCGTATGTAATTCGGCATATGTAACTCACTGTATGTAACTCTGTGTATGTAACTCACCGTATGTAACTCTGTGTATGTAACTCGGCGTATGTAACTCTGCGTATGTAACTCTGTGTATGTAACTCTGCGTATGTAATTCGGCATATGTAACTCACTGTATGTAACTCTGTGTATGTAACTCACTGTATGTAACTCTGTGTATGTAACTCACTGTATGTAACTCTGTGTATGTAACTCACTGTATGTAACTCTGTGTATGTAAATCTGCGTATGTAACTCTGTGTATGTAACTCTGCGTATGTAACTCTGTGTATGTAAATCACTGTATGTAAATCACTGTATGTAACTCTGTGTATGTAACTCTGTGTATGTAACTCACTGTATGTAACTCTGTGTATGTAACTCTGTGTATGTAACTCACTGTATGTAACTCTGTGTATGTAACTCTGTGTATGTAACTCTGTGTATGTAACTCACTGTATGTAACTCTGCGTATGTAACTCTGCGTATGTAACTCTGTGTATGTAACTCACTGTATGTAACTCTGTGTATGTAACTCTGTGTATGTAACTCACTGTATGTAACTCTGTGTATGTAACACTGCGTATGTAACTCTGTGTATGTAACTCACTGTATGTAACTCACTGTATGTAACTCTGTGTATGTAACTCTGTGTATGTAAATCACTGTATGTAACTCACTGTATGTAACTCTGTGTATGTAACTCACTGTATGTAACTCTGTGTATGTAACTCACTGTATGTAACTCTGTGTATGTAACTCACTGTATGTAACTCTGCGTATGTAACTCACTATATGTAACTCACTGTATGTAACTCTGTGTATGTAACTCTGTGTATGTAACTCTGTGTATGTAACTCACTGTATGTAACTCACTGTATGTAACTCTGTGTATGTAACTCACTGTATGTAACTCTGTGTATGTAACTCACTGTATGTAACTCACTGTATGTAACTCTGTGTATGTAACTCACTGTATGTAACTCACTGTATGTAACCTTGTGTATGTAACTCACTGTATGTAACTCTGTGTATGTAACTCTGCGTATGTAACTCTGTGTATGTAACTCACTGTATGTAACTCACTGTATGTAACTCACTGTATGTAACTCTGTGTATGTAACTCTGCGTATGTAACTCTGTGTATGTAACTCACTGTATGTAACTCTGTGTATTTAACTCACCGTATGTAACTCGCCGTATGTAACTCGGCGTATGTAACTCGGCGTATGTAACTCTGTGTATGTAACTCTGTGTATGTAACTCTGTGTATGTAACTCTGTGTATGTAACTCTATGTATGTAACTCTGTGTATGTAACTCGGCGTATGTAACTCTGTGTATGTAACTCTATGTATGTAACTCTATGTATGTAACTCTGTGTATGTAACTCGGCGTATGTAACTCTGTGTATGTAACTCTGTGTATGTAACTCGGCGTATGTAACTCTGTGTATGTAACTCGGCGTATGTAACTCTGTGTATGTAACTCGGCGTATGTAACTCTGTGTATGTAACTCTGTGTATGTAACTCTATGTATGTAACTCGGCGTATGTAACTCTGTGTATGTAACTCGGCGTATGTAACTTGGCGTATGTAACTCTGTGTATGTAACTCTGCGTATATAATTCGGCATATGTAACTCACCGTATGTAACTCTGTGTATGTAACTCTGCGTATGTAACTCTGCGTATGTAACTCTGTGTATGTAACTCTGCGTAGGTAATTCGGCATATGTAACTCACCGTATGTAACTCTGTGTATGTAACTCTGCGTATTTAACTCTGCGTATGTAACTCGGCGTATGTAACTCTGCGTAGGTAATTCGGCATATGTAACTCACCGTATGTAACTCTGTGTATGTAACTCTGCGTATGTAACTCTGCGTATGTAACTCTGTGTATGTAACTCTGCGTAGGTAATTCGGCATATGTAACTCACCGTATGTAACTCTGTGTATGTAACTCTGCGTATTTAACTCTGCGTATGTAACTCTGTGTATGTAACTCTGCGTATGTAATTCGGCATATGTAACTCACTGTATGTAACTCTGTGTATGTAACTAGGCGTATGTAACTTGGCGTATGTAACTCTGTGTATGTAACTCGGCATATGTAACTCACCGTATGTAACTCTGTGTATGTAACTCGGCGTATGTAACTCACCGTATGTAACTCTGTATATGTAACTCTGTGTATGTAACTCACTGTATGTAACTCTGTGTATGTAACTCGGCGTATGTAACTCGGCGTATGTAACTTGGCGTATGTAACTCTGCGTGTTGTAACTCACCGTATGTACCTCTGTGTATGTAACTCGGCATATGTAACTCACCCTATGTAACTCTGTGTATGTAACTCGCCGTATGTAACTCGGCGTATGCAACTCTGCGTGTTGTAACTCACCGTATGTAACTCGCCGTATGTAACTCGCCGTATGTAACTCACCGTATGTAACTCTGTGTATGTAACTCTGTGTATGTAACTCGGCGTATGTAACTCACCGTAAGTAACTCTGTGTTTGTAACTCACCGTATGTAACTCACCGTATGTAACTCTGTGTATGTAACTCACTGTATGTAACTCTGTGTATGTAACTCACCGTATGTAACTCTGTGTATGTAACTCACCGTATGTAACTCTGTGTATGTAACTCACCGTATGTAACTCTGTGTATGTAACTCACCGTATGTAACTCAGCGTATGTAACTCGGCGTATGTAACGCACCGTATGTAACTCGGCGTATGTAACTCACTGTATGTAACTCTGTGTATGTAACTCACCGTATGTAAGTCTGTGTATGTAACTCACCGTATGTAACTCACCGTATGTAACTCGCCGTATGTAACTCACCGTATGTAAGTCTGTGTATGTAACTCGCCGTATGTAACTCGGCGTATGTAACTCGGCGTATGTAACTCGGCGTATGTAACTCGGCATATGTAACTCACCGTATGTAAGTCTGTGTATGTAACTCGGCGTATGTAACTCGGCGTATGTAACTCGCCATATGTAACTCACCGTATGTAACTCTGTGTATGTAACTCTGCGTATGTAACTCTGCGTATGTAACTCAGCGTATGTAACTCGGCGTATGTAACTCTGCGTATGTAACTCTGCGTATGTAACTCTGCGTATGTAACTCTGCGTATGTAACTCACCGTATGTAACTCTGTGTATGTAACTCTGCGTATGTAACTCTGCGTATGTAACTCTGCGTATGTAACTCACCGTATGTAACTCTGTGTATGTAACTCTGCGTATGTAACTCACTGTATGTAACTCGGCGTATGTAACTCGCCGTATGTAACTCGCCGTATGTAACTCGCCGTATGTTACTCGCCGTATTTAACTCGCCGTATTTAACTCACCGTATGTAACTCGCCGTATGTAACTCGCCGTATGTTACTCGCCGTATTTAACTCGCCGTACGTAACTCGCCGTATGTTACTCGCCGTATTTAACTCGCCGTATGTTACTCGCCGTATTTAACTCGCCGTATGTTACTCGCCATATGTAACTCTGCGTATGTAACTCTGTGTATGTAACTCGGCATATGTAACTCTTCTTATGTAACTAGCTGTATGTTACTCACCGTATTTAACTCGCCGTATGTTACTCGCCATATGTTACTCGGCGTATGTAACTCGGCGTATGTAACTCGGCGTATGTAACTCTGTGTATGTAACTCGCCGTATGTTACTCTGCGTATGTAACTAGCCGTATGTAACTCACCGTATGTAACTCGGCGTATGTAACTCTGCGTATGTAACTCTGCGTATGTAACTAGCCGTATGTAACTCGGCGTATGTAACTCTGCGTATGTAACTCACCATATGTATCTCTGCATATGTAACTAGCCGTATGTAACTCTGCGTATGTAACTCTGTGTATGTAACTCACCGTATATAACTCTGCGTATGTAACTAGCCGTATGTAACTCTGCGTATGTAACTCTGTGTATGTAACTTGCCGTATGTAACTCACCGTATGTAACTCGCCGTATGTAACTCGCCGTATGTAACTCGCCGTATGTTACTCGCCGTATTTAACTCGCCGTATTTAACTCACCGTATGTAACTCGCCGTATGTAACTCGCCGTATGTTACTCGCCGTATTTAACTCGCCGTACGTAACTCGCCGTATGTTACTCGCCGTATTTAACTCGCCGTATGTTACTCGCCGTATTTAACTCGCCGTATGTTACTCGCCATATGTAACTCTGCGTATGTAACTCTGTGTATGTAACTCGGCATATGTAACTCTTCTTATGTAACTAGCTGTATGTTACTCACCGTATTTAACTCGCCGTATGTTACTCGCCATATGTTACTCGGCGTATGTAACTCGGCGTATGTAACTCGGCGTATGTAACTCGGCGTATGTAACTCTGTGTATGTAACTCGCCGTATGTTACTCTGCGTATGTAACTAGCCGTATGTAACTCACCGTATGTAACTCGGCGTATGTAACTCTGCGTATGTAACTCTGCGTATGTAACTAGCCGTATGTAACTCGGCGTATGTAACTCTGCGTATGTAACTCACCATATGTATCTCTGCATATGTAACTAGCCGTATGTAACTCACCGTATATAACTCTGCGTATGTAACTAGCCGTATGTAACTCTGCGTATGTAACTCTGTGTATGTAACTTGCCGTATGTAACTCACCGTATGTAACTCGGCGTATGTAACTCGGCGTATGTAACTCACCGTATGTAACTCTGCGTATGTAACTAGCCGTATGTAACTCGGCGTATGTAACTCTGCGTATGTAACTAGCCGTATGTAACTCACCGTATGTAACTCTCCGTATGTAACTCGGCGTATGTAACTCTGCGTATGTAACTAGCTGTATGTAACTCACCGTATGTAACTCACCGTATGTAACTCGGCGTATGTAACTCTGCGTATGTAACTAGCTGTATGTAACTCACCGTATGTAACTCAGCGTATGTAACTCGGTGTATGTAACTCGGCGTATGTAACTCTGCGTATGTAACTAGCCGTATGTAACTCACCGTATGTAACTCTCCGTATGTAACTCGGCGTATGTAACTCTGCGTATGTAACTAGCTGTATGTAACTCACCGTATGTAACTCACCGTATGTAACTCGGCGTATGTAACTCTGCGTATGTAACTAGCCGTAAGTAACTCACCGTATTTAACTCACCGTATGTAACTTGGCGTATGTAACTCTGCGTATGTAACTAGCTGTATGTAACTCACCGTATGTAACTCAGCGTATGTAACTCGGTGTATGTAACTCGGCGTATGTAACTCGGCGTATGTAACTCGGCATATGTAACTCGGCGTATGTAACTCTGTGTATGTAACTCGGTGTTTGTAACTCGCCGTATGTAACTCAGCGTATGTAACTCACCATATTTAACTCGCCGTATGTTACTCGCCGTATGTTACTTGCCGTATGTAACTCTGTGTATGTAACTCGGCGTATGTAACTCGGCGTATGTAACTCGGCGTATGTAACTCGGCGTATGTAACTCGGCTTATGTAACTCTGCGTATGTAACTCTGCGTATGTAACTCTGCGTATGTTACTCTGCGTATGTAACTCTGCGTATGTAACTCTGCGTATGTAACTCTGTGTATGTACCTCTGCGTATGTAACTCACTGTATGTAACTCGGCGTATGTAACTCTGCGTATGTAACTAGCCGTATGTAACTCACCGTATGTAACTCGGCGTATGTAACTCACCGTATGTAACTCTGCGTATGTAACTCTGCGTATGTTACTCTGCGTATGTAACCCTGCGTATGTAACTCGGCGTATGTAATTCTGCGTATGTAACTAGCTGTATGTAACTCACCATATGTAACTCGGCGTATGTAACTCGGCGTATGTAACTCGCCGTATGTAACTCAGCGTATGTAACTCGGCGTATTGATCTTTATGTAGTGTAATTATTCACTAAAACACTAATTATTATTCCTTTATTTAATTGAGTGGAGTTTATCTTTAGTGTTTTTGGAGAATAAAGTGAATTATTTTTAAACACTCCATTATTATTACTGAAATATTGTGTACAGTCTCCAAGTGTGTTGGACAGATGAACGGAATAAAAGACAGATGAATAGATTTTTCCATCTTTTACTTTGAACTTTACACACACACACACACACACACACACACACACAGAGGCAGTACCGTGTGAAACTGGGCTCTCTGACGGCTGAGACGGTCTGCTGGCTCACGGCACACATCCATTAGATCAAAAACAGTACACACTTTGTGTGTGTGTGTGTGTGTATGTGTGTGTGTGTGGAGGTCCTGACTGGCCCCGAGGTGTCCAGTGTGCGCCGGAGAAAAAAGGGGAGGCCAGATTTCATGCACTGTCTGCGGGATTTAGAGTGCATGAATTGCCACAGTCTTATTGCTAACACATGTGGAAGACACACACACACACACACACACACTGAGTGAGATGCCAAAAGAGTTTTTAGAGTCCACAGTAGGGCAGTGGTTTGGATTTTATGCTCAGCAGGAGACTGGAGTGAAATGTTTTAGACGTTAGTGTGTAATTTTTTCTCCTGTGTGATGCATGACGCTAAACTCGAAGCCATTCACTTCTATTGTTTGTTAGCGACATTAGCGGAATATTCTTCTGCTCGAAGATGCTAACACGTCTTGGCTGATTGACTACACTTTGTGTAAAAGTGAACACAGAGGGACTTCACACACTTTACTTTTCTTAGAAAAAAGGGTATGTGTGTGTGTGTCTGTGTGTGAAAGTGTGTGTCTATAGCACGTCATGCTGTGCAGCTACGTGAGGGCTCAAGTCTCTCACAACCTTGATGATCACTAAAGCCAAAGAAATCTCACACACACACACACACACACACACACACACACACACAGACTTCATTACTTTGGAAATTATTCAGTCTATACCTCTGATCGATCGACTCAATAGATCATCACCAATTATCCTTAACACACACACACATACACACAATCATTTCATGATTTCAGCTGGAACAATTAAACCTGTGTGTGTTGGGTTGTCTTGCAGAAAGAACACAATAATCCAATTAGTTGTATCAGATCATCATGTTATTTCATTTCCACATTACTTCCTCTGTGTGTGTGTGTGTGTGTGTGTGTGTTAGCATTTATGATCCAGAGAGTAATAGTGTGTTTATTGCAGTGTGTTCACAAAGGTTACAGCTAACAGGAACAGACAGTGTGTGTGTGTGTGTGTGTTTAGATAAAGCTATCTGACATATCTGACAGTTCTGTGGTCTGTAGTCTGTAGTCTTTAGTTCTGTTGGTCTGTAGTTCTGTGGTATCTAGTTTTTTGCTCTGTAGTCTGTAGTTCTGTGGTCTGTTGGTCTGTGGTCTTTAGTTCTGTAGTCTGTAGTTTTGTAGGTCTGTAGTTCTTTATTCTGTAGTTCTGTAGTCTGTTGTCTTTGGTTCTGTAGGTCTGTAGTCTGTAGTTCTGTGGTATGTAGTTCTTTGTTCTGTAGTCTGTAGATCTGTGGTCTGTAGGTCTGTAGTCCTGTGGTCTGTAGGTCTGTAGTCTGTAGGTTTGTGGTCTGTAGTTCTGTGGTCTGTATGTCTTTAGGTCTGTAGTTCTGTGGTATGTAGTTCTTTATTCTGTAGTTCTAGTTCTATGGTCTGTAGTTTTGTAGGTCTGTAGTTCTGTGGTCTGTAGTTCTGTAGTCCTGTATTTCTGTAGTCTCTAGTTCTGTAGTCTGTAGTTCTGTGGTCTGTAGTTCTGTAGTCTGTAGTTATGTGGTCTATAGTCTTTAGTTCTGTAGTTTTCTAGTTCTATAGTTCTGTGGTCTGTAGTTTTGTAGGTCTGTACGTCTGTAGTTCTGTAGTCTGTAAGCTATAGTCTTTAGTTCTGTAGTTGCAGGCTGTAGTCTGTAGTTCTGTAGGCTATAGTCTGTAGTTGCAGGCTGTAGTCTGTAGTTCTGTAATCTGTAGGCTATAGTCTGTAGTTGCAGGCTGTAGTCTGTAGTTCTGTAATCTGTAGGCTATAGTCTGTAGTTGCAGGCTGTAGTCTGTAGTTCTGTAATCTGTAGGCTATAGTCTGTAGTTCTGTGGTCTGTAGTTCTGTTGTCTGTGGTTCTGTGGTCTGTAGTTCTGTGGTCTGTAGTTTTGTAATCTGTAGGCTACAGTCTGTAGTTCTGTAATCTGTAGGCTATAGTCTTTAGTTCTGTAGTCTATAGTTTTCTATTTCTATAGTTCTGTGGTCTGTAGTTTTGTAGGTCTGTATTTCTGTAGTCTGTAGTTCTGTAGTTCTGTGGTCTGTAGTTCTGTAGGCTATAGTCTGTAGTTCTGTAGTCTATAGCTGCAGGCTGTAGTCTGTAGTTGCAGGCTGTAGTCTGTAGTTCTGTAATCTGTATGCTATAGTCTGTAGTTCTGTAGTCTGTAGTTCTGTAGTTAAAGGCTGTAGTCTGTAGTTCTGTAGGCTATAGTCTGTAGGCTATAATCTGTAATTCTGTAGTCTGTAATTCTGTAGGCTATAGTCTGTATTTCTGTAGTTCTGTAGGCTGTAGTCTGTAGTTCTGTAATCTGTAGTTCTGTAGTCTGTAATCTGTAGGTTGTAGTTTTGTAATCTGTAGTCTTTAGGCTGTAGTCTGTAGTCTTTAGACTGTAATCTGTAGTCTTTAGACTGTAATCTGTAATCTTTAGACTGTAGTCTGTAATCTGTAGTCTTTAGACTGTAATCTGTAGTCTTTAGACTGTAATCTGTAATCTGTAATCTTAAGACTGTAGTCTGTAATCTGTAGTCTTTAGACTGTAATCTGTAGTCTTTAGACTGTAATCTGTTATCTGTAGTCTTTAGACTGTAATCTGTAGTCTTTAGGCTGTAATCTGTAATCTGTAGTCTTTAGGCTGTAGTCTTTAATCTGTAGTCTTTAGACTGTAATCTGTAGTCTTTAGACTGTAATCTGTAGTCTTTAGGCTGTAGTCTGTAATCTGTAGTCTTTAGACTGTAATCTGTAATCTTTAGACTGTAGTCTGTAATCTGTAGTCTTTAGACTGTAATCTGTAGTCTTTAGGCTGTAATCTGTTATCTGTAGTCTGTAATCTTTAGACTGTAGTCTGTAATCTGTAGTCTTTAGACTGTAATCTGTAGTCTTTAGGCTGTAGTCTGTAATCTGTAGTCTTTAGACTGTAATCTGTAGTCTTTAGACTGTAATCTGTAGTCTTTAGGCTGTAATCTGTAATCTGTAGTCTGTAATCTTTAGACTGTAGTCTGTAATCTGTAGTCTTTAGGCTGTAATCTGTAATCTGTTATCTGTAGTCTGTAATCTTTAGACTGTAGTCTGTAATCTGTAGTCTTTAGGCTGTAATCTGAAGTCTGTAATCTGTAGCCTTTAGGCTGCAGTCAGTAGTCTGTAATCTGTGTTTTGTGGTTCGTAATAAAACACCACTTTCTATCCTCCTGCTTTATTACTGGTTTGAGTTCATCAGCTGTTTGGGTTCTAACATCATGATCCATGGTTCTGAGCTCCTGGCCATTTACAGCTCTCCACATGGCCCTGATTCTAAAAGCCAAAGACTAAATTAGACTCACAGAAGAACATCTTCATGATCCGGTTATTAAAACAAGACAGAGTGTGATATAAAACACAGGAATTAAAACTTTGTAGCGTTCCTTCTCACTTCCTCTCTGTAAAGATCTCCTCAGTTTTTCTCAGATGTCTGGTCCTCTAGTGTATGTAGAATATATGTTCTCTTATAATAAATAACAAGATATTGATAAACATATTTCTCTTAACATCAGAACACTTTCTGAACGACACACTGATGAAGAGAATGAAAAGTAGAAATCTCTGATAAATCAGCTGGTCATGTTTGGAGAAGGTCGTGTGCAGCAGATCCATGGTGAACTCAGCAGATCCAAACTGAACTCCTGTTAAAACTTTATGGAGGATTTTGAACCTAGAAAACCATCAGAAGGATCCTCATCACCCTGAGCAAAAGAAGATGATCTGCTGAAAGAAAGGAACCAAAACTGGTCCACCAAAAGCTCATGAACTTACTGCAGATGTCTTGAAGCTCTCTGTCTCTCTCTGTCTGACGGTTGTAAAGTGTGTAATTGTTAGGACCCCTTAACCATGTCAAACAGAAGAAAACCTAACACACACACAGACGAGACTTCAGAGGAAGGTTGAGTAATAAAAGTGTTATTCTTTAGCACGGCCAATAGACTTTACTGCACCCAACAGGGCGCTACACAAACACTGAGGGTCATCTCTCTCTCTCTCTCTCTCTCTCTCTCTCTCTCTCTCCCTCTCACACACACACCTAATCATTCCCAGGAAGAGGAGTGTTATACCTTACCGGAGGCTAAATAGACCATTTTTAAAAATACACACATCCATTATGAAAAGAAAGCAAGCTAAACCATCAAACACACACACACACATTAAAAAACTAGTATACACAAATCACACAAACACACACACACTTAGGAAGTGTTCCATAAGCCACACATTCCACGCTGAGACGAGCCTGAGAGTGGGTTCTATTTCCACTGAGAACAATTTCCTGTCAGGGATTTTGCTCAAATAACACACACACACACACAGTTTGATGGGGAGTTGCCGTACTTGATATGGACCGAAAATCCTCTCAGAGGGAAAATTCAACATTTCATTTCTGCCAGAAGGAGCTTTATGGCTTTTCCTGTGTGTGTGTGTGTGTGTGTGTGTGCGATAAAAACAATATTTAAATGTGGCCTCTCTGATGTAGTGACAGTGAGAAAAGAGTAAATCCTCTGAATATTAGTTTGCACACACACACACAGATGAATAGACAAACAGAGAGAGACACAAACAGACAGATCAGAGCTAAAAAGTGGGCGGTTCCTGTTCAGTTGTGCTTCCATGGTTACGCTTGTGTTTCTGATTGGTAGATCTGGCTGAGGGATTGTGGGTAAAATGTAGTGAAACATGTAGATCGCCTCCATGTGGTCACTTACCTCCTCCTCTGTTCCCCAGCATCCACAAACTTCTGACCAATCACATTCAGTCCAGGAAATGACATCATCATTAAAGACATATGTGCTTCCTCAGTTTATTAAACATCACATGTATTTTGTAATCAAAACATGGGCACACACACACTTTTTCTTTATAGGGACCAGGTCCCCACAAGGCCAAAGCAGTTGTATGTATCTCCTCCTTAATAAACAATAGTGATTATTCCATTAAAAAATGCTTATAGGTGTTAGTGTGTGTGTGTGTTCTGCTTAAATAGGCAGATTTAGAGCAGGTGGGAATTTCCAAGAGTGTTGAGAAAAATAACAGATTCAAAGTGCTTCTGTTTATACAAAAACACACACACAGAGACAGTGAGAGTAAGAGAGAGGGAGAGAGAGAGAGAGAGAGAGAGAGAGAGAGAGAGAGAAAGTCTTATAGAGATGAGATCAGTTTGCGATTATCTTCAGGTACACTATATTGCCAAAAGTATTCGCTCACCCATCCAAATAATCAGAATCAGGTGTTCCAATCACTTCCATGGCCACAGGTGTATAAAATCAAGCACCTAGGCATGCAGACTGTTTTTACAAACATTTGTGAAAGAATGGGTCGCTCTCAGGAGCTCAGTGAATTCCAGCGTGGAACTGTGATAGGATGCCACCTGTGCAACAAATCCAGTCGTGAAATTTCCTCGCTCCTAAATATTCCACAGTCAACTGTCAGCTGTATTATAAGAACGTGGAAGTGTTTGGGAACGACAGCAACTCAGCCACGAAGTGGTAGGCCACGTAAACTGACGGAGCGGGGTCAGCGGATGCTGAGGCGCATAGTGCGAAGAGGTCGCCAACTTTCTTCAGAGTCAATTGCTACAGACCTCCAAACTTCATGTGGCCTTCAGATTAGCTGAAGAACAGTGCGCAGAGAGCTTCATGGAATGGGTTTCCATGGCTGAGCAGCTGCATCCAAGCCATACATCACCAAGTGCAATGCAAAGCGTCGGATGCAGTGGTGTAAAGCACGCCGCCACTGGACTCTAGAGCAGTGGAGACGCGTTCTCTGGAGGGACGAATCGCGCTTCTCCATCTGGCAATCTGATGGACGAGTCTGGGTTTGGCGGTTGCCAGGAGAACGGTACTTGTCTGACTGCATTATGCCAAGTGTAAAGTTTGGTGGAGGGGGGATTATGGTGTGGGGTTGTTTTTCAGGAGCTGGACTTGGCCCCTTAGTTCCAGTGAAAGGAACTCTGAATGCTTCAGCATACCAAGACATTTTGGACAATTCCATTGGATCGACGTCATATTGAACCCTATGGATTAGGAATGGGATGTCACTTAAGTTCATATGCGAGTCAAGGCAGGTGAGCGAATACTAGTGTATTTGTGTGAACTATGTTGCTGTCATTAATTAACTGAGAGAGAGAGAGAGAGAGAGAGAGAGAGAGAGCGATTAAGAGTAATTTGTTTTAATATTTCAGATTTAGATTCTAAACTAATTATTACTCATAAATAATTTTTCTAATTTACTGATAATATAAGAGTAATTGTGTAATTCAGATTAATAATATAATATTTACAGATGTTCATGATTTTTCAGCCTTTAGAAGAAACAATTTCTGTTTAATCCCTCTAAATGTTTTGTTATAGATTATATTAATTTATTTTTGAGCCGTTTTAATTAAATAAAGGAACATAAGGATGTCTGTCAATGAGGATGAGTGTAAATGAGGATATGTGAAAATGAGGATGAGTGTGAATGAGGATGATTGTAGATGAGGATGTGTGTAAATGAGGATGTGTGTAAATAAGGATGAGGATGAGTGAAAATGAGGATGATTGTAGATGAGGATGAGTGAAAATAAGGAGGAGTGTAAATGAGGATGAGGATGTGTGTAAATGAGGATGAGTGAAAATGAGGATGAGGATGTGTGTAAATGAGGATGAGTGTAGATGAGGATGAGGGTAAATGAGGATGAGTGTAAATGAGGATGTGTGTAAATAAGGATGAGGATGAGTGAAAATGAGGATGATTGTAGATGAGGATGAGTGAAAATAAGGAGGAGTGTAAATGAGGATGAGGATGTGTGTAAATGAGGATGAGTGAAAATGAGGATGAGGATGTGTGTAAATGAGGATGAGGGTAAATGAGGATGAGTGTAAATGAGGATGTGTGTAAATAAGGATGAGGATGAGTGAAAATGAGGATGATTGTAGATGAGGATGAGTGAAAATAAGGAGGAGTGTAAATGAGGATGAGGATGTGTGTAAATGAGGATGAGTGAAAATGAGGATGAGGATGTGTGTAAATGAGGATGAGTGTAGATGAGGATGAGGGTAAATGAGGATGAGTGTAAATGAGGATGCGTGTACATGAGGAGTGAAAATGAGGATGTGTGTAAATGAGAATGTGTGTAAATAAGGATGAGGATGAGTGAAAATGAGGATGATTGTAGATGAGGATGAGTGTAAATAAGGATGAGGATGAGTGTAAATGAGGATATGTGTAAATAAGGATGAGTGTAAATGAGGATGAGTGTAAATGAGGATGAGTGTAAATGAGGATGAGGATCAGTGTAAATAAGGATGAGTGCAAATAAGGATGAGGATCAGTGTAAATGAGGATGAGTGAAAATGAGGATGAGGATGTGTGTAAATGAGGATGAGTGTAAATGAGGATGCGTGTACATGAGGAGTGAAAATGAGGATGTGTGTAAATGAGGATGTGTCTAAATAAGGATGAGTGTAAATGTGGATGAGGATGAGTGTAAATGAGGATGAGTGAAAATGAGGATGAGTGTAAATGAGGATGAGTGTAAATGAGGATGAGTGAAGATGAGGATGAGTGTAAATAAGGATGAGGATGTGTGTAAATGAGGATGAGTGAAAATGAGGATGAGGACATGTGTAAATAAGGATGAGTGTAAATGAGGATGAGTGAAAATGAGGATGAGTGAAGATGAGGATGAGTGTAAATAAGGATGAGGATGAGGGTAAATGAGGATGAGTGTACATGAGGAGTGAAAATGAGGATGTGTGTAAATGAGAATGTGTGTAAATAAGGATAAGGATGAGTGAAAATGAGGATGATTGTAGATGAGGATGAGTGTAAATAAGGATGAGGATGAGTGAAAATGAGGGTGAGGATGTGTGTAAATGAGGATGAGGATGTGTGTAAATGAGGATGAGTGTAAATGAGGATGAGTTCAAATGAGGATGAGGATGTGTGTAAATGAGGATGAGTGTAAATGAGGATGTGTGTACATGAGGAGTGAAAATGAGGATCTGTGTAAATGAGGATCTGTCTAAATAAGGATGAGTGTAAATGTGGATGAGGATGAGTGTAAATGAGGATGTGTGTAGATGAGGATGAGTGTAAATGAGGATGTGTGTAAATGAGGATGAGGATATGTGTGAATGAGGATGTGTGTAAATAAGGATGAGGATGTGTGTAAATGAGGATGAGTGAAAATGAGGATGAGGATATGTGTAAATAAGGATGAGTGTAAATGAGGATGAGTGAAAATGAGGATGAGTGCAAATGAGGATATGTGTAAATAAGGATGCGTGTAAATGAGGATGAGTGAAAATGAGGATGTGTGTAAATGAGGATGAGGATGTGTGTAAATGAGGATGAGTGAAGATGAGGATGCGTGTGAATGAGGATGAGTGTAAATAAGGATGAGTGTAGATGAGGAGGAGTGTAAATGAGGATGATTGTAAATGAGGATGTGTGTAAATGAGGATGAGTGTAAATGAGGATGAGTGAAGATGAGGATGAGTGTAAATAAGGATGAGTGTAGATGAGGATGAGTGTAAATGAGGATGAGTGTAAATGAGGATGAGGATATGTGTAAATAAGGATGAGTGTAAATGAGGATGAGTGTAAATGAGGATGAGGATATGTGTAAATAAGGATGTGTGTAAATGAGGATGAGTGAAAATGAGGATGTGTGTAAATGAGGATGAGTGTAAATGAGGATGAGGATATGTGTAAATAAGGATGCGTGTAAATGAGGATGAGTGTAAATGAGGATGAGGATATGTGTAAATAAGGATGCGTGTAAATGAGGATGAGTGAAAATGAGGATGAGTGTAAATGAGGATGAGGATGTGTGTAAATGAGGATGAGTGAAGATGAGGATGAGTGTAAATAAGGATGAGGATGAGTGTAAATGAGGATGAGGATATGTGTAAATAAGGATGCGTGTAAATGAGGATGAGTGAAAATGAGGATGAGGATGTGTGTAAATGAGGATGAGTGAAGATGAGGATGAGTGTAAATAAGGATGAGGATGAGTGTAAATGAGGATGAGGATATGTGTAAATAAGGATGTGTGTAAATGAGGATGAGTGAAAATGAGGATGAGTGTAAATGAGGATGAGGATATGTGTAAATAAGGATGAGTGTAAATGAGGATGAGTGTAAATGAGGATGAGGATATGTGTAAATAAGGATGCGTGTAAATGAGGATGAGTGAAAATGAGGATGTGTGTAAATGAGGATGAGTGAAGATGAGGATGAGTGTAAATAAGGATGAGGATGTGTGTAAATGAGGATGAGGATTAGTGTGAATGAGGATGAGTGTAAATAAGGATGAGGATGTGTGTAAATGAGGATGAGGATATGTGTGAATGAGGATTAGTGTGAATGAGGATGAGTGTAAATAAGGGTGAATGTAAATGAGGCTGAGTGTAAATAAGGATGAGTGAAAATGAGGATGAGGATGAGTGTAAATGAAGATGAGCATAAATAAGGATGAGGATATGTGTAAATGAGGATATGTGTAAATAAGGATGCGTGTAGATGAGGAGGAGTGTAAATGAGGATGATTGTAAATGAGGATGATTGTAAATGAGGATGAGTGTAAATGAGGATGAGTGAAGATGAGGATGAGTGTAAATGAGGATGAGGATATGTGTAGATGAGGATGAGTGTAGATGAGGATGAGTGTAAATGAGGATGCGTGTAAATGAGGATGAGTGTCAATAAGGATGAGTGTGAATGAGGATGAGTGTAAATAAGGGTGAATGTAAATGAGGCTGAGTGTAAATAAGGATGAGTGAAAATGAGGATGAGGATGAGTGTAAATGAAGATGAGCATAAATAAGGATGAGGATATGTGTAAATGAGGATGATTGTAAATGAGTGTGTGTAAATGAGGATGCGTGTACATGAGGATGAGTGTCAATGTGGATGAGTGAAAATGAGGATGTGTGTAAATAAGGATGAGGATGAGTGTAAATGAGGATGAGTGTAGATGAAGATGAGTGTAAATGAGGATGTGTGTAAATAAGGATGAGTGAAAATTCGGATGAGTGTAAATAAGCATGAGGATGTGTGTAAATGAGGATATGTGTAAATAAGGATGTGTGTATATCAGGATGAGTGAAAATGAGTGTGTGTAAATGAGGATGAGTGTAGATGATGATGAATGTAAATGAGGATAAGTGTGAATGAGGATGATTGTGAATGAGGATGAGTGTAGATGAGGATGAGTGTAAATGAGGATGAGGATGAGCATAAATAAGGATCAGGACATGTGTAAATGAGGATGAGTGTAAATAAGGATGAGGATGAGTATAAATGAGGATGAGGATGAGTGTAAATGAGGATGCGTATAAATGAGGATGAGTGTAAATAAGGATGAGGATGCCTATAAATGAGGATGAGTGTAAATAACGATGAGGATGAGTGTAAATGAGGATGAGGATGTGTGTAAATGAGGATGAGGATGCCTATAAATGAGGATGAGTGTAAATAAGGATGAGGATGAGTGTAGATGAGGATGAGTGTAAATAAAGATGAGGATGTGTGTAAATGAGGATAAGTGTAAATGAGGATGAATGTAGATGAGGATGAGTGTAAATGAGGATGAGTGAAAATGAGGATGAGTGTAAATGAGGATGAGGATGTGCATAAATGAGGATGAGTGTAAATAAGGATGAGGATGTGTGTAAATGAGGATGAGTGTAAATAAGGATGAGAATGAGTGTAAATGAGGATGAGGATGTGCGTAAATGAGGATGAGTGTAAATAAGAATGAGGATGAGTGTAAATGAGGATGAGTGTAGATGAGGATGCGTAGATAGATAGATAGATAGATAGATAGATAGATAGATAGATAGATAGATAGATAGATAGATAGATAGATAGATAGATAGATCTATAGTAGTGAGAGTTCCGTATAAACCGGAGTGTAGTGAGAGTTCTGTATAAACCAGAGTGTAGTGAGAGTTCTGTATAAACCAGAGTGTAGTGAGAGTTCTGTATAAACCGGAGTGTAGTGAGAGTTCTGTATAAACTGGAGTGTAGTGAGAGTTCCGTATAAACCGGAGTGTAGTGAGAGTTCCGTATAAACCGGAGTGTAGTGAGAGTTCCGTATAAACCGGAGTGTAGTGAGAGTTCTGTATAAACCGGAGTGTATTGTGTGTAGTGTGTGGTTTATTGTACAGTCCAGTACAGTCCAGGACAGAGAGTAGTGTCAGCACTGACTCCTCCCACCCTGTGTGGAATTAAAGAGTCACATGGTATGGGGGAGGAACGACCTCCTCAGTGTGTCAGTGGAGCAGGGCAGTGACAGCAACCTATTACTGAAGCTGCTCCTCTGTCTGGAGATGATGTTGTACAGTGGATGCAGTGGATTGTCCATGATGGACAGGAGCCTGCTCAGTGTCCTCCTCTCTACCACTGATGTCAGGCTGTCCAGTTCTGAGCCTACAATCGAGCCCGCCTTCCTCACAAGCTTGTCCGGACGTGAGGCGTCCTTCTTCTTGATGCTGCCCCCCCAGCACACTGCCGCATAGAAGAGGGCACTCACCACAACAGTCTGATAGAACATCTGCAGCAGCTTTTTGCAGATGTTAAAGCAAGCCAGCCTTCTTAGGAAGTACAGCCGGCTCTGTCCTTTCCTACACAGAGCGTCTGTGTTGGCTGTCCAGTCCATTCTTTCATCCAGCTGTACTCCGAGGTACTTGTAGGTCTTGACAAACTCCACACAGTCGCCTTTGACAGTTACAGGCTCAGGTTGAGGCCTGGGCCTCCTGAAGTCCACCACCATCTCCCTGGTCTTTGTAGTGTTGAAGTGCAGATGGTTAACATCACACCATGCAACAGAGTCCTGTATCAGTTGTCTGTACTCTTCCTCCTGTCCCTTCCTGATACAGCCAACGATAGCAGTATCGTCCGCAAACTTTTGCATGTGGCAGGGCTCTGAGCTATACTGAAAGTCTGAGGTGTAGATGGTGAACAAGACCAGTCCCTTGTGGTGCCCCAGTACTGCTGACCACAGTGTCAGACCTGCAATCCCCCAGTCTCACATTCTGAGGTCTGTCTGTCAGGTAGTTTGTGATCCACGCGATCAGGTGTGAGCTTACTCCCATCTCTGTTAGTTTGTCTCTGAGAAGCAGCGGCTGGATGGTGTTGAATGCACTGGAGAAGTCCAAAAATGTTATTCTCACAGCCCCGCTGCCGCTGTCCAGGTGAGAGAGAGATCTATGTAGCATGTAGGTAATGGCATCCTCCACTCCCACCTTTTCCTTGTATGCAAACTGCAGAGGGTCGAGGGCGTGGTGGACCTGTGGCCTAATGTGATGTAGCATCTCCCGCTCCATAGTCTTCATTATGTGAGACGTTAGGGCGACTGGCCTGAAGTCATTCAGCTCTCCAGGGCGTGGTTTCTTTGGGACTGGGATGATGCAGGATGTTTTCCACCGTGTGTACATGAGGATGTGTGTAAATGAGGATGTGTTTAAATGAAGATGAGTGTAAATGAGGATGTGTGTAAATGAGGATGAGTGTAAATGAGGATGAGTGTAAATAAGGATGTGTTAATGAGGATGTGTGTAAATGAGGATGAGTGTAAATGAGTATGTGTGTAAATGTGGATGAGTGTAAATAAGGGTGAGCATGTGTGTAAATGAGGATGAGGATGTGTGTTAATGAGGATGTGTGTAAATGAGGATGAGTCTAAATGAGTATGTGTGTAAATAAGGATGAGGATGAGTGTAAATAAGGATGAGTGTAAATGAGTATGTGTGTAAATAAAGATGAGGATGAGTGTAAATAAGGATGAGGATGGGTGTAAATGAGGATGAGTGTAAATGAGGATGAGTGTAAATAAGGATGAGGATGAGTATAAATAAGGATGTGTGTAAATGAGGATGAGTGTAAATGAGGATGAGGATGTGTGTAAATGAGGATGAGTGTAAATGAGGATGTGTGTAAATAAGGATGAGGATGTGTGTAAATGAGGATGTGTGTAAATGAGGATGAGTGTAAATGAGGATGTGTATATAAGGATGAGGATGAGTGTAGATGAGGATGAGTGAAAATAAGGATGTGTGTAAATGAGGATGAGTGTAAATGAGGATGTGTTTAAATAAGGATGTGTGTAAATAAGGATGAGGATGTGTGTAAATGAGGATGAGTGTAAATGAGGATGTGTATATAAGGATGAGGATGAGTGTAGATGAGGATGAGTGAAAATAAGGATGTCTGTAAATGAGGATGAGTGTAAATGAGGAATGTGTGTAAATAAGGATGTGTGTAAATGAGGATGAGTGTAAATGAGGATGTGTATAAGTGAGGATGAGTCTAAATAAGGATGAGGATGAGTGTAAATGAGGATGAGTGTAAATGAGGAATGTGTGTAAATGAGGATGTGTGTAAATGAGGATGAGGATGAGTGTAAATGAGGATGAGTGTAAATAAGGATGTGTGTAAATGAGGATGTGTATATAAGGATGAGGATGAGTGAAAATAAGGATGTGTGTAAATGAGGATGAGTGTAAATGAGGAATGTGTGTAAATAAGGATGTGTGTAAGTGAGGATGAGTCTAAATAAGGATGAGGATGAGTGTAAATGAGGATGAGTGAAAATAAGGATGTGTGTAAATGAGGATGAGTGTAAATGAGGATGAGTGTAAATGAGGATGTGTTTAAATAAGGATGTGTTTAAATGAGGATGTGTGTAAATAAGGATGAGTGTAAATGAGGATGAGTGTAAATGAGGATGAGTGTAAATGAGGATGTGTATATAAGGATGAGGATGAGTGTAGATGAGGATGAGTGAAAATAAGGATGTGTGTAAATGAGGATGAGTGTAAATGAGGATGAGTGTAAATAAGGATGTGTTTAAATGAGAATGTGTATATAAGGATGAGGATGAGTGTAGATGAGGATGAGTGAAAATAAGGATGTGTGTAAATGAGGATGAGTGTAAATGAGGAATGTGTGTAAATAAGGATGTGTGTAAGTGAGGATGAGTCTAAATAAGGATGAGGATGAGTGTAAATGAGGATGAGTGTAAATGAGGATGTGTGTAAATGAGGATGAGTGTAAATGAGGATGAGTGTAAATAAGGATGTGTTTAAATAAGGATGTGTGTAAATGAGGATGTGTGTAAATAAGGATGAGGATGAGTGTAAATGAGGATGAGTGTGAATGAGGATGTGTGTAAATGAGGATGAGTGTAAATGAGGAATGTGTGTAAATGAGGATGTGTGTAAATGAGGATGAGTGTAGATGAGGATGAGTGTAAATGGGAATGAGTGTAAATAAGGATGTGTTTAAATAAGGATGAGTGTAGATGAGGATGAGTGTAAATGAGGAATGTGTGTAAATAAGGATGTGTGTAAATGAGGATGAGTGTAAATGAGGATGAGTGTAAATGAGGATGTGTGTAAATAAGGATGTGTTTAAATGAGGATGTGTGTAAATAAGGATGAGGATGAGTGTAAATGAGGATGAGGGTAAATAAGGATGTGTTTAAATAAGGATGTGTTAATGAGGATGTGTGTAAATGAGGATGAGTGTAAATGAGTATGTGTGTAAATGAGGATGAGTGTAAATAAGGGTGAGCATGTGTGTAAATGAGGATGAGGATGTGTGTAAATGAGGATGTGTGTAAATGAGGATGAGTCTAAATGAGTATGTGTGTAAATAAGGATGAGGATGAGTGTAAATAAGGATGAGTGTAAATGAGTATGTGTGTAAATAAAGATGAGGATGAGTGTAAATAAGGATGAGGATGGGTGTAAATGAGGATGAGTGTAAATGAGGATGAGTGTAAATAAGGATGAGGATGAGTATAAATAAGGATGTGTGTAAATGAGGATGAGTGTAAATAAGGATGAGGATGAGTATAAATAAGGATGTGTGTAAATGAGGATGAGTGTAAATGAGGATGAGGATGTGTGTAAATGAGGATGAGTGTAAATGAGGATGAGTGTAAATGAGGATGTGTATATAAGGATGAGGATGAGTGTAGATGAGGATGAGTGAAAATAAGGATGTGTGTAAATGAGGATGAGTGTAAATAAGGATGTGTTTAAATGAGAATGTGTATATAAGGATGAGGATGAGTGAAAATAAGGATGTCTGTAAATGAGGATGAGTGTAAATAAGGATGTGTGTAAATGAGGATGAGTGTAAATGAGGATGTGTATAAGTGAGGATGAGTCTAAATAAGGATGAGGATGAGTGTAAATGAGGATGAGTGTAAATAAGGATGAGTGTAAATGAGGATGAGTGTAAATGAGGAATGTGTGTAAATGAGGATGTGTGTAAATGAGGATGAGTGTAAATAAGGATGTGTGTAAATGAGGATGTGTATATAAGGATAAGGATGAGTGTAGATGAGGATGAGTGAAAATAAGGATGTGTGTAAATGAGGAATGTGTGTAAATAAGGATGTGTGTAAGTGAGGATGAGTCTAAATAAGGATGAGGATGAGTGTAAATGAGGATGAGTGTAAATGAGGATGAGTGAAAATAAGGATGTGTGTAAATGAGGATGAGTGTAAATGAGGATGTGTTTAAATAAGGATGTGTTTAAATGAGGATGTGTGTAAATAAGGATGAGTGTAAATGAGGATGAGTGTAAATGAGGATGAGTGTAAATAAGGATGAGTGTAGATGAAGATGAGTGTAAATGAGGATGAGTGTAAATGAGGAATGTGTGTAAATGAGGATGTGTGTAAATGAGGATGAGGATGAGTGTAAATGAGGATGAGTGTAAATAAGGATGTGTGTAAATGAGGATGAGTGTAAATGAGGAATGTGTGTAAATGAGGATGTGTGTAAGTGAGGATGAGTCTAAATAAGGATGAGGATGAGTGTAAATGAGGATGAGTGTAAATGAGGATGTGTGTAAGTGAGGATGAGTCTAAATAAGGATGAGGATGAGTGTAAATGAGGATGAGTGTAAATGAGGATGAGTGTAAATGAGGATGAGTGTAAATGAGGATGTGTGTAAATGAGGATGAGTGTAGATGAAGATGAGTGTAAATGAGGAATGTGTGTAAATGAGGATGTGTGTAAATGAGGATGAGTGTAAATAAGGATGAGTGTAAATAAGGATGTGTTTAAATAAGGATGTGTTTAAATAAGGATGTGTGTAAATGAGGATGAGTGTAAATGAGGATGAGTGTAAATAAGGATGTGTTTAAATAAGGATGAGGATGAGTGTAGATGAGGATGTGTGTAAATGAGGATGTGTGTAAATAAGGATGTGTGTAAATAAGGATGTGTGTAAATAAGGATGAGTGTAAATGAGGAATGTGTGTAAATGAGGATGTGTGTAAATGAGGAGGAGTGTAAGTGAGGATGAGTGTAGATGAGGATGAGTGTAAATAAGGATGTGTTTAAATAAGGATGAGGATGAGTGTAGATGAGGATGTGTGTAAATGAGGATGTGTGTAAATAAGGATGTGTGTAAATAAGGATGTGTGTAAATAAGGATGAGTGTAAATGAGGAATGTGTGTAAATGAGGATGTGTGTAAATGAGGAGGAGTGTAAGTGAGGATGAGTGTAAATGAGGAGGAGTGTAAATGAGGGATGTGTGTAAATGAGGATGTGTGTAAATGAGGAGGAGTGTAAGTGAGGATGAGTGTAAATGAGGAGGAGTGTAAATGAGGGATGTGTGTAAATGAGGATGTGTGTAAATGAGGATGAGTGTAAATGAGGATGAGTGTAAATGAGGATTGTGTGTAAATGAGGATGAGTGTAGATGAGGATGAGTGTAAATGAGGATGAGTGTAAATAAGGATGAGGATGAGTGTAGATGAGGATGAGTGTAAATGGGGATGAGTGTAAATAAGGATGTGTTTAAATAAGGATGTGTGTAAATGAGGATGAGTGTAGATGAGGATGAGTGTAAATAAGGATGAGGATGAGTGTAGATGAGGATGAGTGTAAATGGGGATGAGTGTAAATAAAGATGTGTTTAAATAAGGATGAGTGTAGATGAGGATGAGTGTAAATGAGGATGAGTGTAAATGGGGATGAGTGTAAATGAGGATGTGTGTAAATGAGGATGTGTGTAAATAAGGATGAGTGTAAATGAGGATGAGTGTAAATGAGGATGAGTGTAAATGAGGATGTGTGTAAATGAGGATGTGTGTAAATAAGGATGAGTGTAAATGAGGATGAGTGTAAATGAGGATGAGTGTAAATGAGGATGTGTGTAAATAAGGATGAGTGTAAATGGGATGAGTGTAAATGAGGAATGTGTGTAAATGAGGATGAGTGTAAATGAGGATGTGTGTAAATAAGGATGAGTGTAAATGGGGATGAGTGTAAATGAGGATGTGTGTAAATAAGGATGAGTGTAAATGAGGATGAGTGTAAATGAGGAATGTGTGTAAATGAGGATGAGTGTAAATGAGGATGTGTGTAAATAAGGATGAGTGTAAATGGGGATGAGTGTAAATGAGGATGTGTGTAAATAAGGATGAGTGTAAATGAGGATGAGTGTAAATGAGGATGATTGTAAATGAGGAATGTGTGTAAATGAGGATGAGTGTAAATGGGGATGAGTGTAAATAAGGATGTGTTTAAATAAGGATGTGTGTAAATGAGGATGAGTGTAGATGAGGATGAGTGTAGATGAGGATGAGTGTAGATGAGGATGAGTGTAAATGGGGATGTGTGTAGCGTGATGTGGGTTGTGCTGGAGTTATTGTCAAAGATTTAATTAGAATTTCATTCAGGAATTTAAAGAAATATAAATATATCCTGAGGAGATTAAACACACTGCAGCTTCAAATAAACACTGAAACATTTATTCAGAACTGAAGCCACATTTCCTCCAGCTTTCATACAGCTGCAGATCTGAAGACCAGACTAAACACACTGCAATGTTGTTTTCTTATTCCTCGCCTTATTAAACATGCTAAGAGTGTGTGTGTGTGTGTGTGTGTGTGAGAGAGAGAGAGAGAGAGAGAGAGAGAGAGAGAGAGAGATCATGAATTCTACCTTATTATAAATATTTATGCACTGGACAATTTGGTGTGTACTTCCTCTTGCACGCACACACACACACACACACACACACAGTTTAAAACTCTGGAGTACAGATATAAACAGGATGCACTCTGTGTGTGTGTGTGTGTGTGTGTGTAAGAAGTGTAGTGTTTAGTTATTTTTTAAATGATCCATTTGTTGGTTTTTGGCTCCTCAGAATTTTCCTTCAAATCAGCTCGTATCTGCTTCTCATGTTTTGCACTGGAGCTACAAGGCTAATGTTGCTAACAATTAATGGAATCTTTTAGCCACCAGTTTAGCATCATACAAAACACCTTTGTGTATCGTTTAGTTTCTTGAGGCATTTTGTTCTCGGTATGTGGAACATATTCTAAGTGAGATGTTCGTGTTCCTGTTAGGACTGGACGCAGAACTGGTTCCCAGCTGGACTCCACACAGCTATGTATGTGATATTAAATCTACAGAGCGGCCGGCTCTCCTGACCATCAGCAGTGTAATGATACAATAAACCATAAAGTAATCGTGTTCAAAAAGAGACATTTATGACAGAATATAAAAAGTTATATAGCTTAAAATAATAAGATTATGTCACTGAGTAATGTATCCCATGATGCCTTGAGAAGGATATGCAATATAAGCAAATGTCATGCAAACGTTTTCCTCAAGATTAATGCAACCTGCTGCGCTAACGATTTGCAGTCGTGTTATTTAACGCTGAAGAAAGAAGTATTTCTGTAGCGTATTTACACTGGCAGAGGATGGAATGTGTGGTAAAGATGTCCAAGTTAGTGTCATTAGTGTGTGTGTGTGTGTGTGTATATGTGTATGTGTGTGTGTGTAGTCTCTGATAAGCAAGTCCACCCAAGTTCATCAGCTGTGTAAGAACAGGAGAAGAATAACCGGAGCTCAACACTGCCATCTTGTTGGTCTGCACACACACAGAGCTGCCTGCTGAAACCAGAACACTGACACCCGAGGAACCTTCCAGTGGAGAACACTCAGAAACTTCAAACTGCAAAACTGGGACAGGGAAATGAGGGAGCAGCAAACCATGCACACTAAAAACCTAGAAAACAATGAAGCTAGAGTAGACATGTCACCTAGACTAGAAAGAAGGGAACTGGGAAACGAGGTAGAACCTAGACCAGGAATAAGTGGAACTAGGAGTACTGAAAAAAGTAGGGAAACCAGGAACTATAGAAACATAGAGACTAGAAAATAATGGATCAAGGAAACTAGGATCTGTAAAACAGGGACAAAGAACAAAACTAGAGAACATCTGGAACCAGCACTAGAAAGAGGAGAGAGACTAGGAATCTAGGGACCTGAGGAATAAAGGAATCCAGGGGACAAGTTGGAACTAGAATCCAGGAAAGAATGAAACCAGGGGACAGTTTTTTTATTATCTGAAGAGAATCTGAACTCGTTCTGACCTCTGTGGGTTCCAGAATGTTCTGCAGTGTTCCAGAATGATGCGGAACGTTCCGGAATGGATCCATCACGCCCCGAGCGTCCCGCTGGGTTTTCAGGGACCATCGGAGAAACAAACCGGAGCACAAGTGAGCAATATTGTACTTGGAAACTTAACGTGCCTACGTGCTGAGTTTCCAGATTCTTCTCTCGACACGTACGTGTGTGTGTGTGTGTGTGTGGAGAGAGACATGGACACAACATCTGGCCATAACTGTGTGATTGCTCTCTCTATAGGCAGCAACTCGGGGATATACTGTGAGCTTTAAAAGCAATTTCAGAACCTCTTACACAGCAGCCAAAAACGAGAGAGAGAGAGAGAGAGAGAGAGAGAAGGAGGAAATGAGGACAAAGACAAGAATGTGGAAAGAGTGTGAGAAGTATTTTGAAGACAGAGAGAGAGAACAGAGGGAGTGTGAAAGTGTGAGCCAAACACATGATCATTCAGATAATCTCTCTCTCTCTCTCTCTCTCTCTCTCTCTCTCTCTCTCTCACTCACTCCCTCTCTCTCTCTCACTCCCTCTCTCTCTCTCTCTCTCTCTCTCTCACTCCCTCCCTCTCTCTCTCTCTCTCTCTCTCTCTCACTCCCTCTCTCTCTCTCTCTCTCTCTCTCTCACTCCCTCTCTCTCTCTCTCACTCCCTCCCTCTCTCTCTCTCTCTCTCTCTCTCTTGCATCCCTCCATCCAGAGATTTGAGGTTGGAGATTTACTGGAACACCGTCTGTAAGTGTCCTAACACATGTTCCTTACAGAGAGGGGAGAAAAGGGACATAAACCAGTTTGTATATATTTTTAAGTGTAGCTTGTGAAGGGCATTTAGAAGAGAGCAGGTCGCTGATGGCGGAGATTACTGAGGCGCAGAGAAACAAAAGAGTTTAAAAATGTCCAGAAAAAAGAATTATGATGGGGAGTGATGAGGACTTAAAAAAATCTTTACATTTCTGAAAAAAAGAAAAATCCGACAGAAGGTGTCTGCAGGCGGCTCAGTGACAATGAAGCGCTTTTATCTCAATTTTATTTCATCATTTAATTTAATTTTATGTTTTTATCGTCTTCCTTTTTTTCTCTATATCCCTCTATTTTTTCCTTTACAGATCTATATGTTGTTGTTGAAGGGAATCGTGGAATTGTTGTCTTCTTTCTTTTCATAAGAATTAATTAAGGAACGTTGGGGGAAAAACTCTAATAGTCCGATTGTTTGTCTTTTTTCTGTTCTAATTGTTTTAATAAATAAAAAGAAAATGAAAAGAAAAGAAAAAAAATATGCATAAAAAAAATCCCCTGAAAGGAAAATCAGTTTGTGTTCATTTATTTTAAAAAGCGAAAAACAGTCCATGAGCAAAAAAAGTATTTAATCCTAAATGTAAACGTGTCAAATAGACCACAAAACACTGCAAAAATCATTATAAAAATATTATTAAGTCTATTTTAAACTGATGCTAATGTTAGACCCGCGCTGGAGATCCGCAGTGAAGCACTTCTTCTGCTGTTAGCATTCATAACGTTTATAAACTCTGTTACTCTGAAGGGTTTTTCTGTGTTCTGGTGAGAAATTATTTATAGAGACCAGATCAACAGCTTTGTCTGAAAACTAGCATGAAATATGGTGAGATATAAACAACATCAGCGGCAGAGTGAACTCATTTAAACCCTGAAGTCTGTGTGAGAGTCTCAGCGGGAGGCAGAGGAACAAGATTCGGGAAAAATTCCAGAAATTAAAAGAAGAGAAACTGATGAAAATTAAAAAGTAGAGAAACTCTGAAGGGTCTGAATGTGTGGAGCTGGAAGGAAGGAAGCAGAAGTGTTCTACTGTTACACGTGTGTGTGTGTGTGTGTGTGTGTGTGTGTGTGTGAGAGAGATTTAGGGTTAATCCTGTTGTTGTTTTTTTCTTTAACAGCTCATTAGAAAGGAAGCTGATTTATTGCTGCTGTCAGAGAAAATGAAACGAGAGCTCGGGATTCCTGTAATTAGAGTTCAGTATTCCGGAACGTTCCGCTAGAATTCCAGAACACTGCAGAACATTCCAGAGAATTCCAGAATCCCATAAGCGTGAAGGTCACAACAGGTCCAAATTGAAATTTGGCTAAACATCAGTAGGTTTTCAGATCTGGCTAAAATTTGACTGAATTTCCTTCGCAGATGTGAAACGAGGAGCAAAAGGGAATCATTAAAATACTCCATTTCGTACTGTAACTCTGAATACTGTAACTCTAACACTGTAACTCTAACACTGTAACTCTAACACTGTAACTCTGTAACACTGTAACTCTAACACTAACTCTGTAACACTGTAACTGTAACACTGTAACTCTGTAACACTGTAACTCTAACACTAACTCTGTAACACTAACTCTGTAACACTAACTCTGTAACACTGTAACTCTAACACTGTAACTCTGTAACACTGTAACTCTAACACTAACTCTGTAACACTAACTCTGTAACACTGTAACTCTAACACTAACTCTGTAACACTAACACTGTAACTCTAACACTAACTCTGTAACACTAACTCTGTAACACTGTAACTCTAACACTAACTCTGTAACACTAACTCTGTAACACTAACTCTGTAACACTGTAACTCTAACACTAACTCTGTAACACCAACTCTGTAACACTAACACTGTAACTCTAACACTAACTCTGTAACACTAACTCTGTAACATTGTAACACTGTAACTCTAACACTAACTCTGTAACACTGTAACTCTGTAACTCTAACACTAACTCTGTAACACTAACTCTGTAACACTGTAACTCTAACACTAACTCTGTAACACTAACTCTGTAACACTAACTCTGTAACACTGTAACTCTAACACTGTAACTCTGTAACACTAACTCTAACACTGTAACACTGTAACTCTAACACTAACTCTGTAACACTAACTCTGTAACACTGTAACTCTGTAACACTGTAACACTGTAACACTAACTCTGTAACACTGTAACACTGTAACACTAACTCTGTAACACTGTAACTCTGTAACACTAACTCTGTAACACTGTAACTCTGTAACACTGTAACACTGTAACACTAACTCTGTAACACTGTAACTCTGTAACACTAACTCTGTAACACTGTAACTCTGTAACTCTGTAACACTGTAACTCTAACACTAACTCTGTAACACTGTAACTCTAATACTAACTCTGTAACACTGTAACTCTAACACTGTAACTGTGTAGTACTATAACTCTAACTCTGTAACACTACCTCTGTAACTGTAACTCTGTAACACTGTAACTCTAACTCTGTAGTACTGTAACTCTGTAACACTGTAACACTGTAACTCTAACACTAACTCTGTAACACTGTAACTCTAACTCTGTAACTCTAACACTGTAACTCTAACACTGTGACTAACTCTGTAGTACTGTAACTCTGTAACACTGTAACACTGTAACTCTAACACTAACTCTGTAACACTGTAACTCTAACTCTGTAACTCTGTAACACTGTAACTCTGTAACACTTTACCTCTGTAACACTACCTCTGTAACACTGTAACTCTGTAACACTGTAACTCTAACACTAACTCTGTAACTCTGTAACACTGTAACACTGTATCTCTGTAACTCTGTAACACTAACTCTGTAACACTGTATCTCTGTAACTCTGTAACACTAACTCTGTAACACTAACTCTGTAACACTAACTCTGTAACACTGTATCTCTGTAACTCTGTAACACTAACTCTGTAACACTGTAACTCTGTAACACTAACTCTGTAACATGTAAATGTAGACTAAAGACTTATCTCTTTATCCTGGCATACATCTAACACATCCCATAACCTTGTGCTCCAGTACATCTGATTAAATACACATTATCATCTAGTACTGCTAATATTATGAACAGCAGCTATGCTAATGCTGTTCCATTGTTTCCTTCTTCTACCCATCCCGAGGTATACAGAGACTGTGCTCCAGTGGCACCCGGAGATGGACCAGCTCCAGCCGGGTTCTGCTTGTGAGGATTGGGATATTCAAGCAGCGCTGTGGACAACAACCTCCTTATTGATTTACATAACACTATACACATGCTGTATCTGCATCACACAATTGTCACCCAAATGAGGATGGGTTCCCTTTTGAGTCTGGTTCCTCTCAAGGTTTCTTCCTCTTACCATCTAAGGGAATTTTTCCTTGCCACAGTCACCTCAGTCACCTCAGGCTTGCTCACTTGGGATAACATCTAGGACTGTCTGTCTGTCTGTTTATATGTTTGTTGTTTTCTTATGTTGTTTCTCATGTAAAGCTGCTTTAAGACAATGCTTGAATTGAATTGAATTTAATTAACTCTGTAACTCTGTAAAACTGTAACTCTAACACTAACTCTGTAGTACTGTAACTCTGTAACACTGTAACTCTGTAACACTGTAACTCTTGAACACTGGAACTGTGTAACACTGGAACTTTGTAACACTGGAACTCTGTAACACTAACTCTGTAGTACTGTAACTCTAACACTGTAACTCTAACTCTGTAACACTGTAACTTTGTAACACTAACTCTGTAGTACTGTAATCCTGTAGTACTGTAACTCTGTAACACTTAACTCTGTAGTACTGTAATCCTGTAGGACTGTAACACTGTAACTCTGTAACACTTAACTCTGTAGTACTGTAATCCTGTAGTACTGTAACTCTGTAACACTGTAACTCTGTAGTACTGTAATCCTGTAGTACTGTAACTCTGTAACACTGTAACTCTGTAGTACTGTAATCCTGTAGTACTGTAACTCTGTAACACTGTAACTCTGTAGTACTGTAATCCTGTAGGACTGTAACACTGTAACTCTGTAACACTTAACTCTGTAGTACTGTAATCCTGTAGTACTGTAACTCTGTAACACTGTAACTCTGTAACACTTAACTCTGTAGTACTGTAATCCTGTAGTACTGTAACTCTGTAACACTGTAACTCTGTAGTACTGTAATCCTGTAGTACTGTAACTCTGTAACACTGTAACTCTGTAGTACTGTAATCCTGTAGTACTGTAACTCTGTAACACTGTAACTCTGTAGTACTGTAATCCTGTAGGACTGTAACACTGTAACTCTGTAACACTTAACTCTGTAGTACTGTAATCCTGTAGTACTGTAATCCTGTAGTACTGTAACTCTGTAGTACTGTAATCCTGTAGGACTGTAACTCTGTAACACTGTAACTCTGTAATACTGTAATCCTGTAGTACTGTAACTCTGTAACACTGTAACTCTGTAGTTCTGTAATCCTGTAGTACTGTAACTCTGTAACACTGTAACTCTGTAGTACTGTAATCCTGTAGTACTGTAACTCTGTAACACTGTAACTCTGTAGTACTGTAATCCTGTAGTACTGTAACTCTGTACCACTGTAACTCTGTAGTTCTGTAACTCTGTAACACTGTAACTCTGTAGTTCTGTAACTCTGTAACACTGTAACTCTGTAGTTCTGTAACTCTGTAACACTGTAACTCTGTAGTACTGTAATCCTGTAGTACTGTAATCCTGTAGTACTGTAACTCTGTAGTACTGTAATCCTGTAGTACTGTAACTCTGTAACACTGTAACTCTGTAATACTGTAATCCTGTAGTACTGTAACTCTGTAACACTGTAACTCTGTAGTTCTGTAATCCTGTAGTACTGTAATCCTGTAGTACTGTAACTCTGTAGTACTGTAATCCTGTAGTACTGTAACTCTGTAACACTGTAACTCTGTAGTACTGTAATCCTGTAGTACTGTAACTCTGTAACACTTAACTCTGTAGTACTGTAATCCTGTAGGACTGTAACACTGTAACTCTGTAACACTTAACTCTGTAGTACTGTAATCCTGTAGTACTGTAACTCTGTAACACTGTAACTCTGTAGTACTGTAATCCTGTAGTACTGTAACTCTGTAACACTGTAACTCTGTAGTACTGTAATCCTGTAGTACTGTAACTCTGTAACACTGTAACTCTGTAGTACTGTAATCCTGTAGGACTGTAACACTGTAACTCTGTAACACTTAACTCTGTAGTACTGTAATCCTGTAGTACTGTAATCCTGTAGTACTGTAACTCTGTAGTACTGTAATCCTGTAGGACTGTAACTCTGTAACACTTAACTCTGTAGTACTGTAATCCTGTAGTACTGTAACTCTGTAACACTGTAACTCTGTAGTTCTGTAATCCTGTAGTACTGTAACTCTGTAACACTGTAACTCTGTAGTACTGTAATCCTGTAGTACTGTAACTCTGTAACACTGTAACTCTGTAGTACTGTAATCCTGTAGTACTGTAACTCTGTACCACTGTAACTCTGTAGTTCTGTAACTCTGTAACACTGTAACTCTGTAGTTCTGTAACTCTGTAACACTGTAACTCTGTAGTTCTGTAACTCTGTAACACTGTAACTCTGTAGTTCTGTAACTCTGTAACACTGTAACTCTGTAGTACTGTAATCCTGTAGTACTGTAATCCTGTAGTACTGTAACTCTGTAACACTGTAACTCTGTAGTTCTGTAATCCTGTAGTACTGTAACTCTGTAACACTGTAACTCTGTAGTACTGTCATCCTGTAGTACTGTAACTCTGTAACACTGTAACTCTGTAGTACTGTCATCCTGTAGTACTGTAACTCTGTACCACTGTAACTCTGTAGTACTGTCATCCTGTAGTACTGTAACTCTAACACTGTAACTTTGTAACACTGTAACTCTGTAACACTGTAACTCTGTAACACTAACTCTGTAACACTGTAACACTGTAATACTGTAACTCTGTAGTTCTGTAACTCTGTAACACTGTAACTCTGTAGTTCTGTAACTCTGTAACACTGTAACTCTGTAGTTCTGTAACTCTGTAACACTGTAACTCTGTAGTTCTGTAACTCTGTAACACTAACTCTGTAACACTGTAACACTGTAATACTGTAACTCTGAGTACAGCTATGGTTTATAGATAGGACTTATGAATATTCATAAATATGTAAATTGGATATTATTGTCCTGCCTACTCTAATAGCATATTAACATCAGTAATGTTAGCTAGCTAGCTCACTAGCCTAGCATAGCCTAGTCACAGCTTTCTGTCCTCTGAGATGTTGATAGGTTGATGTCAGAGGGTTTAATTTGTGACATCACAAAATGAGATTGTCTGTAGCTCCACCCCTTAATCAGGTTTATGCTGAAAGTGCTAATCTTCTAATTGGGGAAAAATGTTAATTTAGCAGAAACGCTTCGACCTAAAGTTACTGAGGGGTGTGTGTAAATCTAATAATAAATAATAATAAAAAAATAAAAGTTTTACTTTTATTATTTTCTGATATCTGTGCTGTATAAAGTGTGTGTGTGTGTGTGTGTGTGTGTAGCGCAGAGACACCGGCGTGTGGAGCAGGACTCGGGATTTCCCCTCGTCCACGTCCAAATTAAAACCAGAGCAGAGACATTACGGCTCCACCTGAATCAGCGTCCCAACCGTCCAATCAAACATCCTCCTGAGAGACGGACACGCTCAGATACACACACACACACACACACACACACACACACTGAAACACACTAAACTCCCACCACACTGGAATGAAGAGTGAATTTAATTTAACACAAACTCCACACACTTCAAACACCAAGCAGACAAATGTGATTAACATTTACACAACACACACACACACACACACACACACACACATACACACACGCATACACTCAAAGAGTTTTAGATCACAATCTGGGAACAGAAATGCGTCGGAGATTTATTGTTTTTCATTACATTCACTTCACATCTCTCACACACAGACACACACACACACACATATATACACAGATAAAATATGGAGTATTAAATTAAATTAATGTTTAACTTGTATGTGTGTGTGTGTGGATATTATCATTAATTATTGTGTGTTTATAGAAAAGTTAATTACACTGTCAGGGTCAAAAGTTTTTACACTTTAGTTCTCGTTCTCTCTCTCGTCCTGTTAAATTAATTCTTTTTGTAAAACATTCTGAATTGCTATAAATAAACTTGCCTTGTCTTTCATTCTCCTCTTTTCTTTTTCCCCTCTTCTCTGTTTTTCATTCTCTCTCTCTCTCTCTGTCTTTCATTTCTGCTTCTTTCTGTATTACGTCACTAATGTTCAGGACTGAAGCCACGGTGCAGAAAGAACGAAAGAAAGAGACAGAGACAAAGAAAAAGAAAGAAAAATGAGAAACAGAACAAGAAAGAAATACGAATGAACTGAGAATGAACAAGGGGAAAAGAAATAAAAATAAATACAGAAACAGAATAGAAAACAAAAAGGTGTGTGGGGGGGGTAAGAGATTTACATATAGAACAGAAAGAAAAGAAAAAAGAGCAGAGGAAAAAAAGAAGAAAAGGAAGAGAAGCATGGGAGAATGAGAGATGTTAATCAGAAGAAAGAAAGAAAGAAAGAAAGAAAGAAAGAAAGAAAGAAAGAAAGAAAGAAAGATTACGTTTTAAAATCAGTAAATTAAAGAAATGTATTTTTCACATTCAAATTCCACAAAAAACAAAAGCAAATAAACAAATAAAATACAAAATAAAAAAAGGAAAGAAAGAAAGAAAGAAAGAAAGAAAGAAAGAAAGAAAGAAAGAAAGAAAGAAAGAATCTTTAAAATAATTATATAAAATTATAAGAAAAAGGAAAAATCAAAGAACAGAGGAAATTAAACAGTGAGGAAATAGTTTAGTATAAAACCCCAAAAAATCCACAGTGCAACAACAACAACAAACAACAACAACAAACAATAATACGAAGAATCAATAGTTATTTAATAAGTGTGAAAGTAAGTGTGTGTGTGTGTGTCTGTGTATGAATGCATGAATGTGTGTGTGTATATGTATGCGTGAATGTGCGTGAATGTGTGTGTGTCTGTGTGTGTGTGTCTGTGTGTATGAATGTGTGAATGTGCGTGTGTGTGTGTGTGTATGAATGTGCGTGTGTGTGTGTGTGTATGAATGTGTGAATGTGCGTGTGTGTGTGTCTGTGTATGCGTGAATGTGCGTGTGTGTGTGTGTATGAATGTGCATGTGTGTGTGTCTGTGTGTATGAATGTGTGAATGTGCGTGTGTGTGTGTCTGTGTATGTGTGAATGTGCGTGTGTGTGTATGAATGTGTGAATGTGCGTGTGTGTGTGTGTGTGTGTGTATGAATGTGTGAATGTGCGTGTGTGTGTGTGTGTATGAATGTGCGTGTGTCTGTGTATGCGTGAATGTGCGTGTGTGTATGAATGTGTGAATGTGCGTGTGTGTGTGTGTGTATGAATGTGTGAATGTGCGTGTGTGTGTGTCTGTGTATGCGTGAATGTGCGTGTGTGTGTGTGTGTATGAATGTGTGAATGTGCGTGTGTGTGTGTCTGTGTATGCGTGAATGTGCGTGTGTGTGTGTGTGTATGAATGTGTGAATGTGCGTGTGTGTGTGTGTCTGTGTATGTGTGAATGTGCGTGTGTGTGTATGAATGTGTGAATGTGCGTGTGTGTGTGTGTGTATGAATGTGTGAATGTGCGTGTGTGTGTGTGTGTGTATGAATGTGCGTGTGTGTGTGTGTGTCTGTGTGTATGAATGTGTGAATGTGCGTGTGTGTGTGTCTGTGTATGCGTGAATGTGCGTGTGTGTGTGTGTATGAATGTGCATGTGTGTGTGTCTGTGTGTATGAATGTGTGAATGTGCGTGTGTGTGTGTCTGTGTATGTGTGAATGTGCGTGTGTGTGTATGAATGTGTGAATGTGCGTGTGTGTGTGTGTGTGTATGAATGTGTGAATGTGCGTGTGTGTGTGTCTGTGTATGCGTGAATGTGCGTGTGTGTGTGTGTGTGTGTGTGTATGAATGTGTGAATGTGCGTGTGTGTGTGTGTCTGTGTATGTGTGAATGTGCGTGTGTGTGTATGAATGTGTGAATGTGCGTGTGTGTGTGTGTGTATGAATGTGTGAATGTGCGTGTGTGTGTGTCTGTGTATGCGTGAATGTGCGTGTGTGTGTGTGTCTGTGTATGCGTGAATGTGCGTGTGTGTGTGTGTGTGTATGAATGTGTGAATGTGCGTGTGTGTGTGTGTGTGTATGAATGTGTGAATGTGCGTGTGTGTGTGTCTATATGAATGTGTGAATGTGCGTGTGTGTGTGTGTGTGTCTGTATGAATGTGTGAATGTGCGTGTGTGTCTGTGTATGTGTGAATGTGCGTGTGTGTGTGTGTCTGTATGAATGTGTGAATGTGCGTGTGTGTGTGTGTCTGTGTATGTGTGAATGTGCGTGTGTGTGTGTGTATGAATGTGTGAATGTGCGTGTGTGTGTGTGTGTATGAATGTGTGAATGTGCGTGTGTGTGTGTCTGTGTATGCGTGAATGTGCGTGTGTGTGTGTGTGTGTGTGTGTATGAATGTGTGAATGTGCGTGTGTGTGTGTGTCTGTGTATGTGTGAATGTGCGTGTGTGTGTATGAATGTGTGAATGTGCGTGTGTGTGTGTGTCTGTATGAATGTGTGAATGTGCGTGTGTGTGTGTGTCTGTGTATGCGTGAATGTGCGTGTGTGTGTGTGTGTGTATGAATGTGTGAATGTGCGTGTGTGTGTGTGTCTGTGTATGCGTGAATGTGCGTGTGTGTGTGTGTCTGTGTATGCGTGAATGTGCGTGTGTGTGTGTGTATGAATGTGTGAATGTGCGTGTGTGTGTGTGTATGAATGTGTGAATGTGTGTGTGTGTGTGTGTGTGTGTCTGTATG